>NW_027142177.1:0-165576 GCF_036365525.1 Heterodontus francisci | reverse complement strand
AAGAGGTCACTTGTTTGGAAGGTGCTGTTGAAGGAGGCTTGGAGAGTTGCCACAGTGCATCTTGTAGATGGTACACACTGCTGCCACTGTGCGTCGGTGGTGGAGGGAGTGAATATTTAAGGTGGTGGATGGGGTGCCGATCAAGCTTTGTCCTGGATGGTGTCAAGCTTCCTGAGCGTTTTTGGAGCCGCACTCATCCAGGCAAGTGGAGAATATTCCAATAGACTCCTGACTTGTGCCTTGTAAATAGTGGGCTGGCTTTGGGGAATCAGGAGGTGAGTTACTGGCACAGAATTCCCAGTCTCTAACCTGCTCTTGTAGTCCTAGGATTTATGTGGCTGGTCCGGTTCAGTTTTTCGTTAATGGTACCCCGCAGGATGTTGATAATGGGGGATTCAGTGATGGTAATGCCATTGAATGTTAAGGGGAGATGGTTAGGTTCTCTTTTGTTTGAGATGGTCATTGTCTGGCACTTGTGTGGCGCAAATGTTACTTGCCACTTATCAGCCCAAGCCTGAATGTTGTACAGGTCTTGCTGAAAATGGACACGGACTGCTTCAGTATCTGAGGAGCTGCAAATGATACTGAATATTGTGCAATCATCAGTGAACAACCCCACTTGTAACCTTATGATGGAGGGAAGGTGAAGCAGCTGAAGATGGTTAAGCAGCTGAAGACGATGGACCTAGGACATTAAGGTAGATAAGTCCCCAGGGCCTGATGGGATCTACCCTAGAATACTGAGGGAGGCAAGGGAAGAAATTGCTGGGGCCTTGACAGAAATCTTTGCATCCTCATTGGCTCCAGGTGAGGTCCCAGAGGACTGGAGAATAGCCAATGTTGTTCCTTTGTTTAAGAAAGGTGGCAAGGATAACCCAGGAAATTATAGGCCGGTGAGCCTTACGTCAGTGGTAGGGAAACTATTAGAGAGGATTATTCGGGAGAGGATTTACTCCCATTTGGAAACAAACGAACTCATTAGCGAGAGACAGCATGGTTTTGTGAAGGGGAGGTCGTGTCTTACTAATTTGTTTGAGTTTTTTGAGGAAGTGACGAAGATGATTGATGAAGGAAGGGCAGTGGATGTTACCTATATGGACTTTGGTAAAGTCTTTGACAAGGTCCCGCATGGCAGACTGGTACAAAAGGTGAAGTCACACGGGATCAGAGGTGAGCTGGCAAGATGGATACAGAACTGGCTTGGTCATAGAAGACAGAGGGTATCAGTGGATGGGTGTTTTTCTGAATGGAGGGATGTGACTAGTGGTGTTCCGCAGGGATCAGTGCTGGGACCTTTGCTGTTTGTAGTATATATAAATGATTTGAAGGAAAATGTAGCTGGTCTGATTAGTAGGTTTGCGGACAACACAAAGGTTGGTAGAGTTGCGGATAGTGATGAGGATTGTCAGAGGATACAGCAGGATATAGATCGGTTGGAGACTTGGGCGGAGAAATGGCAGATGGAGTTTAATCCGGACAAATGTGAGGTAATGCATTTTGGAAGGTCTAATGCAGGTGGGAAGTATACAGTAAATGGCAGAACCCTTAGGAGTGTTGACAGGCAGAGAGATCTGGGCGTACAGGCCCACAGGTCACTGAAAGTGGCAACGCAGGTGGATAAGGTAGTCAAGAAGGCATACGGCATGCTTGCCTTGATCGGTCGGGGCATAGAGTATAAAAATTGGCAAGTCATGTTGCAGCTGTACAGAACCTTAGTTAGGCCACACTGAGAATATTGCGTGCAATTCTGGTCGCCACACTACCAGAAGGACGTGGAGGCTTTGGAGAGGGTACAGAGGAGGTTTACCAGGATGTTGCCTGGTCTAGAGGGCATTAGCTATGAGGAGAGGTTGGAAAAACTCGGATTGTTTTCACTGGAACGACGGAGGTGGAGGGGCGACATGATACAGGTTTACAAAATTATGAGCGGCATGGACAGAGTGGATAGTCAGAAGCTTTTTCCCAGGGTGGAAGAGTTAGTTACTAGGGGACATAGGTTTAAGGTGCGAGGGGCAAAGTTTAGAGGGGATGTGCGAGACAAGTTTTTTACACAGAGGGTGGTGAGTGCCTGGAACTTGCTGCCAGGGGAGGTGGTGGAAGCAGATACGATAGCGACGTTTAAGAGACATCTTGACAAATACATGAAGAGGAAAGGAATAGAGGGATATGGGCCCCGGAATTGCAGAAGGTGTTAGTTTAGGCAGGCATCAAGATCGGCACAGGCTTGGAGGGCCGAATGGCCTGTTCCTGTGCTGTACTGTTCTTTATTCTTTGTTTTTTGACACTACCCAGAGGAATTCCTGGAGCTGAGACGATTGGCTCCAACAACCACAACCATCTTTCATTGTGCTAAGTATGTCTCCAACTAGTGAAGACTTTTCTCCTTGATTCCCATTGACTTCTATTTGGCTTGGGCCCCTTGTTGCCACACTCGGTCCAATGCTGCCTTGATTTTTTAAAATTCATTCATGGGGTGTGGGCATCACTGGCTAGGCCAGCATTTATTGCCCATCTCTAATTGCCCTTGAGAATGTGGTGATGAGCTGCCTTCTTGAACCGCTACAGTTCACATGGGGTAGGTACACCTATAGTGCTATCAGAAAGGGAGTTCCAGGATGTTGAACCAGTGACAGTGAAGGAACGGCAATATGGTTCCAAGTCAGGATGGTGTGTAGATTGGAGGGGAACTCATGTTTCCATGCATCTGCTGCCCTTGTCCTGCTAGGTGGTAGAGGTCATGGATTTGGAAGATGCTATGTAAGGAGCCTTGGTGCACTGCTGCAGTGTATCTTGTAGATGGTACACACTGCTGTTACTGTGCGTTGGTGGTGGAGGGAGTGACTGTTTATAAACAGGCGCCAATCAAGCGGGCTGCTTTGTCCTGGATGGTGTTAAGCTTCTTGAGTGTTGTTGGAGCTGCATCCATCCAGGCAAGTGGAGAGTATTCCATCAGACTCCTGACTTGTGCCTTCTAGATGCTGAACAGGCTTTGGGGAGTCAGCAGGTGAATTACTTGCCACAGGATTCCTAGCCTCTGACCTGCTCTTGTAGCCACAGTATTTATATGGCTACTCCAGTTCAGTTTCTGGTCAATGGTAACCCCCAGGATGTTTCTCGTGGGAGATTCAGTGATCGTAATGCCGTGGAATGTCAAGGGGAGTTGGTTAGATCCTTTCCTGTTGGAGATGGTCATTGCCTGGCACTTGTGTTGCGCGAATGTTATTTGCCACTTATCAGCCCAAGCCTGGATATTGTCCAGGTGTTTCTGCATGTCTACACGGACTGCTTCGGTATCTGAGGCATCACAAATGGTGCTGAACATTGTGCAATTATCAGTGAACATCTCAACTTCTGACCTTATGATTGAAGGAAGGTCATTGATGAAGAAGCTGAAGATGGTTGGACCAAGGACACTACCCTGAGGCAATCCTGCAGTGATGTTCTGAAACTGAGATGATTGACCTTTAACAATCACAACCATCTTCCTTTGTGCTAGGCACGACTCCAACCAGCGCAGTTTCCCCCCTGATTCCCACTGACATCCCCAGTTTTGCTAGGGCTCCTTGATGCCATACTCGGTCAAACGCTGCCTTGAAGTCAAGGGCAGTCACTCTCACCTCACGTCTTGAGTTCATCTCTTTTGTCCATATTTGGACCAAGGCTGTAATGAGGTCAGAAGCTGAGTGGCCCTGGCGGAACCCAAACTGAGCGTCACTGAGCAGGTTATTGCTGTTTCAGTGGTGAGTGATAGAACTGTCGACAACACTTTCCATCCCTTTGCTGATGATCAGGAGCAGACTGATGGAACGGTAATTGGTCAGATTGGCTTTGTCCTGCTTTTTGTGGATAGGACATAGCTGGGCAATTTTTCACATTGTCAGGTAGATGCCAGTGTCATAGCTATACTGGAACAGCTTGGCTAGGGGTGCAGATAATTCTGCAGCACAAGTCTTCAATACTACAGCTGGAATACTGTCAAGACCCATAACCTTTGCAGTATCCAGTGCCTTCACCCATTTCTTGATATCATGTGGAGTGAATCGGATTGGCTGAAGACTGGCATCTGTGATGCTGAGGACCTCAGGAGGAGGCTGAGATGGATCATCAACTTGGCACTTATGGCTGAAGATGGTTGCGAATGCTTCAGCCTTGGCTTTTGCACTGATGTGCTGGGCTCCCCCATCATTGAGGATG
This sequence comes from Heterodontus francisci, assembly GCF_036365525.1. Lineage (NCBI taxonomy): Eukaryota > Metazoa > Chordata > Chondrichthyes > Heterodontiformes > Heterodontidae > Heterodontus > Heterodontus francisci. Next base: position 161,382 of record NW_027142177.1, on the reverse strand, counting down.
GGGATATTTGTGGAGCCTCCTCTTCCAGTTAGTTGTTTAATTGTCCACCACCATTCACGACTGGATGTGGCAGGACTGCCAAGCTTAGATCTGATCCGTTGGTTGTGGGATTGCTTAGCTCTGTCTATTGCATGCTGCTTCCGCTGTTTTGCATGCAAGTAGTCCTGTGTTGTAGCTTCACCAGTTTGACACCTCAATTTTAGGTCTGCCTGGTGCTATCCCGCACACTTCATTGAACCTGGGTTTCTCCCCTGGCTCAATGGTAATGGTAGAGTGAGGGATATGCCGAGCCATGAGGTTGCAGAATGCGTTTGAATACAATTCTGCTGCTGTTGATGGTCCACAGCACCTCATGGATGTCCAGTTTTGAGCTGTCAGCATTGTTCTGAATCTATTCTATTTAAGATGGTGTTAGTGCCACACAACATGATGGAGGGTATCCTCAAAGTGAAGACAGGACTTCGTTTTCACAAGGATTTTACGATGGTCACGTCTACCAATACTGTCATGTACAGATGCATCTGTAACAGGTAGATTGGTGAGGACAAGGTCAAGTAGGTTTCTCCCTCTTGCTGGTTCCCTCACCATCTGCCACAGGCCAAGTTTGGCAGATATGTCCTTCAGGACTCGGCCTGCTTGTTCAACACTTGTGCTCAGGAACCACTCTTGGTGATGGACATTAAAGTCCCCCATTCAGAGTACATTCGATGCCCTTGCCACTCTCAGTGCTTCTTCCAGGTGCTGTTCAATGTGCAGGAACTGATTCATCAGCTGAGGGAGGGCAGTAGGTGGTAATCAGCAGGAGGTTTCCTTGCCCATGTTTGACCTGCTACCATGAGACGTCATGGGGTCCGAAGTCAATGTTGAGAACTCCCAGGGCAACTCCCTCTGGTAGGTCGGTCCTGCCGGTGGGACAAGACATACCTAGGAATGGTAATGACAGTGACTTGGATGTAAGATATGATTCCGTGAGTACGCATATGTCAGGCAGTTGCTTGACCAGTCTGTGAGAAAGTTCTCTCAATTTTGGCACAAGCCCCCAGGTGTTAGCAGGAGGACTTTGCAGGGTTGATGAGGCTGGGTTTGCCATTGTCGGTGCCTAGGTCGATTCCAGGTGTTCCCTCCTGTTTTATTCCTATCAAACGTTTGTACAACTGAATGGCTTGCTCGGCCATTTCAGGGAGCAGTTAAGAGTCAACCACATTATTTTATTTATTATTATTATTTAGAGATACAGCATTGATACAGACCCTTCGGCCCACCAAGTCTGTACCGACCAACAACCACCCATTTATACAAAACCGACAGTAATCCCATATTCCCTACCACCTACCTACACTAGGGGCAATTTTAGAATGGCCAATTTACCTATCAACCTGCATGTCTTTGGCTGTGGGAGGAAACCCACGGGGTCACAGGGAGAACTTGCAAACTCCGCACAGGCAGTACCCAGAATGGAACCTGGGTCCCTGGAGCTGTGAGGCTGTGGTGCTAACCACTGCGCCACTGTGCCGCCCCAAGTTTCTTGAGGTCCTCCCTCCCTTCCATTTCCTGACTTACAGCTAATACTGGGATGTTACTTGTATCTTCAATAGTGAAGACCGAGGTAAAATATCGTTACAATTCATCTGCCATCTCCTTATTATCATTATTAATTCCCCAGACTAGTTTTCTCTCGTATCAATGCTCACTTTGTTAACTCTTTTCTTTTTAAAATATCTATAGAAACTCTGACTATCTGTCTTTATATTTCTAGCTAGCTTTCTCTTGTACTCTAATTTTACCTTCCTTATCAATCTTTTAGTCATTCTTTGCTGTTTTTTATGGTCTGTCCAATCTTCTGTCCTGCTTCCATCTTTGCACAAATATAGGCTTTTTCTTGAAGTTTGATACTATCATTAACTGTTTTAGTTACCCACGGATGGCGGGTTCCACCCTTGGAATGTTTCTTTCTCATTGAAATGTATCTATTCTGTGTCTTCTGAAATATCCCCTTAAATGTCCCACATTGTCTTGGGTCTGGAGTCACATGTAGGCCAGACCAGGTAAGGATGGCAGATTTGCTTCCCGAAAGGGCAATAGTGAACCAACTGGGTTTTTACAACAATCAATGATAGTTTCATGGCACCATTACTGGGACCAGCTTTTAATTCCACCTTTTAATTAGTTGAATGTATTTATTAATTAAATGTAAATGCCACCAATTGATGGTAGTTTCATGGTTAACATTGCTGACTAGCTTTCAATAATTAATCGAATTTATTATTTGAATTTAACTCCCATCAGCCTCTGTGGTGCCATGTCCCCAGTTATTAGCCGGTGTCTCTGGATTACTAGGCCCTCTGCAAACACTGCAAAATCCCTTGGCCTTGAGACCCCGGAGCTCTCCATCACAAGACTCTCAGTCGTACCTTATCTGCTTCGTCATGTCCCTATTGCAAACAACATCCTCATCATCAGTCACTCTTGATCTCACTGTTTGCTGCAATTGAGTGGCTTTGCTAGGCTAATTCAGAGGGCCGTTAAGAGTCAACCACAGTGTGAGACTGGAGTAACATATATACCAGACCAAGTAAGGATGTTAAGATTACTTCCCTAAAGTACATTAGTGAACCTGTTGGATTTTTACCACAACCCAACAACTTCATTGTCACTTTTACTGGTAACTGCTTTATTTTTTATCTTCTAGATTTTTTAAAAGTAAATTGAAATTCTCAAACTGCCACGGTGGGAATTGAATTCTGCATCGTCTGCATCGTCTGCATTTAGTCCGGGCCTGTGTCCTGCTAGCTACCTTGCCTTTTTAATATTAATGTTTGATAAAGCATTACTTTTTGTTACAATTGCCTTCTAATGAAGTTGTATGTTGAATAGAAATTGGGATAACAGAGAAATACGCTAACAACTGTTTATGGACCAGTGAAATATTACTGGCATTGATCACAGCAAATTTCAAACACTTTTTATTGTGTTTCAGGTGGATTCAAAACGATAAGTTTCATTGTAATTAGATTCGACTGTATTTTTTTAAAAACCTGGTTAAACAATGCTACCAGCATTCTTGTAATGAACAGTATTTGTTGAACAAATTATGAATAATTCTGAAATCTTTCTCCTCTTTTATTCCAGAGTTCACTTGTTTCGAGATGATTCTTTGTAAATGAACATCCAGTAGAGGCCCAGTGGCAGAGTCAGAGCAGATATGCACTTACCCAAAATGCATATATCTCGGGTCTTCCAGATCTGCGGCATCATGGCCTCTGTGTTAATGATTCTACTGATCATAGTTTATTGGGATAATGTGGGAACAGCCCATTTGTACTTGCACACCGCTATCTCAAAGATTCAGGCCACACATCTTCGTTCCATGACAAAGCTAAACCATGACCAGCTAAATTCCAAAAAGACAGTCGAAGAAAGAATGCCGAGTTCTGAAGCTGATATTCAGAATGATCTTGAATTAACGTACGTGGAAAACAAAAATAGATACCAGGGAGAAGGGGAGTCCCATGAGATGGAACAAACCTTCAATGCAATATCTGTACCCAGCCTTGAGAAATTCCAAGGCTTTAACTTGGGAATCAATGCTCCAAAAAGTAAGAGTGAGTTAGAATGGATACAGAATGAGAGGAAACAGAAAATTAAAGATGTTTGCGCAGACTCCAGTATCATGTTCTCAGGGAAAAATAGGAGTTTTGAAGATATTCCAAACAATGAATTGAACCATCTAATTGTGGATGACCGGCATGGGATTATTTACTGTTTTGTTCCCAAAGTGGCCTGCTCAAATTGGAAGCGGATCATGATAGTATTAAGTGCACGTATTACAAAGCAAGGAACTCCATATCATGATCCACTTGAGATCCCTATGGGTGTTGTGCATTCCCTCCCCAACCATTACACCTTATACAATTTCAGGAAGCGCTATGGAGAATTCTCAAAACACGTCATGAATATCAAACTGAAAAAGTACACCAAATTTCTTTTTGTACGTGAACCTTTTGTAAGACTAATTTCAGCATTCCGCAACAAGTTTGAAAAGAAGAATCAATTTTTTTACCATGCCTATGCAAGGGGAATGCTCAAATTGTATGCTAATTATTCGGACCCACCACCATCTGTCGATGAGGCTTTCTCTGCAGGAATCAAGCCCACCTTTAGTAACTTCATTCAGTATTTGTTGGACTCTGGGATGAAAGATAGGCCTTTTGATGACCATTGGCGACAGATACATAGACTCTGTCACCCATGTCAAATAAATTATGACTTTATTGGAAAACTTGAAAGTTTGGATGAGGATGCCAGTTATCTACTTAAGTTGCTGAATGTGGAAAAGCTTGTTCAGTTTCCACCCGGTTTACAGAACCGGACAGATAGCAACTGGGAAGAGGACTGGTTTTCAAAAATTCCACTGGCTTGGAGGAAAAAGCTGTATGGAACTTTACAAGCATGATTTTCTTGTCTTTGGTTATCCCAAACCGACAAATTTATTATCTGACTGATCTCAAAGACGCACGAAAAGCCTGAAAGAAAATGGATATTCAGTCAACGCCTCGTGTGCAACTCCTTGATAGACCCCATCTTGCCAAAACAAATGTTGGAAGTATAGTGACACAACATGGGAATTTGTTCCCCATCCCCATGTACTAATCTTAAACTGTAAAAATAATATTTTTATATTGGCGAGTAAAGGATTTTGAGCAGGTGACCTTGTCAATGGATGGACTTGATAACCTGCTGGAAGTCCACCCTGATAACCCACTTTCTGATTTTTATGTTCCATATAGGTTAAACTGATAGGCAGTGGAATGCAATCACTGGTATTTAACAATGAAATGTTCCTTACAATGACATAATTATGATATTTTGAACGATTGAATGTTGATAACTCCATAGCAATCAGTGAAAAATCGGAAGCAATTTTACTTGTGTTCTTTGAAGTTTAAACAAGAAGTGTATAGTATTGGTTATTGGAATCAGTCTCAGGCTTGATACTAGAAGAAAGGGTCTGGCTTTATCAATACCTGCTAACTGCTGTGATATTGATTTTAAGTATAATTTCCTGCTTCATATTTCCTGGCTTTAAAAGTCCAGACTTGGGATCACCTATTCAATTGATTTGCTTGCTTTTCTTTGTACTCATTTCAATCTTGAAGATGTCCTGCATAATAGGTTTTGGCCCATCACCTGGGCTTCTCATTCTTTTTTTGAAACTAGACTAGCCTAATACTGCACACGCCTTCTGATTTCTGTAATTCAATCTGGTATAACAACTTCAAAGTAATTTCCCTTGGGCAAGTTGAGTCAATGATGAAGAATTCTTACTTGAATTGAAATATCCCTCTGATCAGACTGCTAGAGTGCAATATTGGGTTAATACTAAACATAACCCTACTACTATTACAGGCAAATTGTAACTTTAATTTCATTTTATTTCTACTAAGCATAAGGGCTACAATCAATGACGCTTGTCGCCATTGTGCTTGGAAAAGTGTCAAAGCAAATCATGTGCCTTGTATTCCCCCACTGCAGCAAATATGTTTTGCACATAATTCAGCAAGTGTCAAATTTTAGTTAGTAAGTTGAGCTACTGACCCTAGTCAATAAAGCCACATAGAAATGTGTCAAAATATTGATTAACGGTAAATATTATACAAATATTATTTTATACATTCAAGGGATAAAGCAATATATTTTGTTTTGAGAGTTACAGATGTGTCTTGTTTATTAATTCAGGAGATTTTTGCAAATTTTGCGCAGCCGAAGAGATTATTGATAAAGAAAAAACTAGGGGATTATTTTCTGTACTAAATCAACTTGCCTTTTTTCAAAAAAAACTCTTACTTTAAAAGATGTTTTCAACAAGAATAACTTTAACCTCATTGAAATCTGATATTTTGGATCTCTGTTCCTCTCCCATTAACTACATAATGACTGCTTTAATTTTAATGGGGATTGACTGGCCCTTTGGAGCAGACGAAAATGTTCATCTGTGGAAAAGTTTTTGCTGGTCTTGAAGCATCAGCTGCCATTAAATCAGTGGAGCTCTTCCAGAATGCACACATTAAAATTCAGGCTTCTGCAACACTCCTTATTTGGGTTCACTGCCAAAAGGCAGGTTCTCTAAGCAAAACTCCCACCTGCTATGATCGAAAACTTCATATGTGTGCAGTATATTATACAGTGTTTTACAGTATTAATAACTATAATATTTTGACCATATTAAGGAAAGACTTGTGTCCCAAAGCACATCACTGCACACCTGATAGCAGGAGTCAGTCTTGCTGCAAACTGTAAAATTTGCATATGACGTTTTAGGCCAATATATTGTAAATTAAAAATGGCCTTGAGTTAACATATAGTCAGTATGATGCTGTGCTTGGACAGCCAACGTCAAGACTTGTCTTGCCAGGAATAATTCACGCACTCGCTCTAAAACATCATTGTGTACTCGAACGAAGCCACTTGCTTCCCGCCACCTTCCCTCAGCCACTCGCTCCCGCCCTCCCTGCTTATTCCCTCAGCCACTCGCTCCCGCCCTCCCTGCTTATTCCCTCAGCCACTCACTCCCGCCCTCCCTGCGTATTCCCTCAGTCACTCACTCCCACCCTCCCTGCTTATTCCCTCAGCCACTCGCTCCCGCCCTCCCTGCTTATTCCCTCAGCCACTCACTCCCGCCCTCCCTGCGTATTCCCTCAGTCACTCGCTCCCACCCTCCCTGCTTATTCCCTCAGTCACTCGCTCCCACCCTCCCTGCTTAATCCCTCAGTCACTCACTCCCACCTTCCCTGCTTATTCCCTCAGTCACTCACTCCCACCCTCCCTGCTTAATCCCTCAGTCATTCGCTCCCGCCCTCGCTGCTTATTCCCTCAGTCACTCGCTCCCGCCCTCCCTGCTTATTCCCTCAGCCACTCACTCCCGCCCTCCCTGCTTATTCCCTCAGCCACTCGCTCCCGCCCTCCCTGCGTATTCCCTCAGCCACTCGCTCCCGCCTCCCTGCTTATTCCCTCAGTCACTCGCTCCCACCCTCCCTGCTTAATCCCTCAGTCACTCACTCCCACCCTCCCTGCTTATTCCCTCAGTCACTCACTCCCACCCTCCCTGCTTAATCCCTCAGTCACTCACTCCCGCCCTCGCTGCTTATTCCCTCAGTCACTCACTCCCGCCCTCCCTGCTTATTCCCTCAGTCACTCACTCCCGCCCTCGCTGCTTATTCCCTCAGCCACTCACTCCCGCCCTCGCTGCTTATTCCCTCAGTCACTCACTCCCGCCCTCCCTGCTTATTCCCTCAGTCACTCGCTCCCGCCCTCCCTGCTTATTCCCTCAGTCACTCGCTCCCACCCTCCCTGCTTAATCCCTCAGTCACTCACTGCCGCCCTCCCTGCTTATTCCCTCAGTCACTCACTCCCGCCCTCCCTGCTTATTCCCTCAGTCACTCGCTCCCACCCTCCCTGCTTAATCCCTCAGTCACTCACTCCCGCCCTCCCTGCTTATTCCCTCAGTCACTCACTCCCGCCCTCCCTGCTTATTCCCTCAGTCACTCACTCCCGCCCTCCCTGCTTATTCCCTCAGTCACTCACTCCCGCCCTCCCTGCTTATTCCCTCAGTCACTCACTCCCGCCCTCCCTGCTTATTCCCTCAGCCACTTGCTCCTGCCCTCGCTGCTTTACACCCGCCGCACCCCCTGCCCCCCTCCCCACCATCCACCACCTACCCGGCAGGACTCTGCGGCCTCTCCATTTTCTTCCCCCCCCACCCCCCAAACCACCCTTCCCCAACCGCTCGCTGCAGGCATCGCCCCTTATCCCCTCAGCCACTCACTCCTGGCCTCGCCACTTTCCACCCCACCACTGGCTGCTCTCTGCAGACCTCCCCCCTTCCCCGTCGGTGACTCACTCCCACCCTTCTCCCCCTTCGGCTGTTCGTTCCCCGCCATGCCACCCAAAGGAGGGACGGGGAACAAGCCGCCGAAATGGCAAGACGGGGAGTGGGCAGCCGAGCTTTGACGGGGTGACACAGAAGCCAGTGACCAAAAAGAGGGAAGCGGCGAGACGTGGAGCGAGCGGCCATGGTGGGGGTTTGCGGGAGGATGTGTGGGTGGAAGTTCATGGGTGTGGAGGGGGGTGGATGGAAGCAGTGAGGGCGGGCATGAGTGGCTGAGGGAAGGCAGTGGCGAGGGGGGGGAGAGAAGTGGCGAGCAGACGGGCGCGGGAGGGAACGGCGAAGAGAAGTGCGATGGTTTCGATCTGAAGAAAAGCCCAGAACCCATTTGCATTGCTGTAATTGTGCAAGAGAATAAGCCACATGAATCTATTTTCAAAACCAATATGTTAGAATAATCATACAAAGAGCAAACTGCAAGATGCCTTACAATGAGATTATTTGGTTCTATACTAGCACAGGTAGCGTTGGAGTGGGATGGAGGCGTCGATCGCCACTGTGGGGATTTGGGTTTAAGGATACATTTGCTTTTTGCGCCAAATTGAGCAGCGCCATCTTTATAACTGGCAGCTGCCTGAGCCGTCTCAGTGATGTTTCAGTGGATGTGGCTGCATTTGCGCATGTGCCAGTAGTGTGCTACCTCGTGGTTGCGCAGTCAGCAAAAGCAGCCTTCTGGTAAATAGAAGGAACCTATTTTTTAAAAAAGGTTTGTTAAATTGAATGTTTTTAGGAAGATGTCCAGATAAATGATATTTCATTGCGTTTTGATTAATTTTAACCCTTTTAATCATTATTGTGCAAGATCAAAATCATTGTGCTAATGCCATTCCATACAACTGTACATGAGTCGAAACCTGAGTTCACTGCTACATTGCACATTAATATAATCTTACACTTCATGTACTTGTGGAACGTATTGATCCTGAAAGGTGAACATTGGGATAAATACTTTGTAATTGGTTCAGAAACCAAATGCTTTTTAAAATTTTTAATATATGAAATATCCGAGAACTTGTGCACTTTGGGCCTCAGACGCACCTCTGATGCCAGGTCAACATGCTGCAATGCTTGCACAGTAGCACTACTTTTCTCCATATGACAAAGTTCCGGGGGAAAGTCTTGGCCATTTCTGCAGATTGAACTTCACGGAAATGCATTTAAAGCTCCAAACTGTCAAAGCTTATGTCATGAGATTGTGTGTTATTTTGAATCCAAGTGCAGCTGTTATAAAAGTTGGTAATCCCACTTCTTCCTGAATCTGACCTTGCAAAAGCAGTGCATCAGATACATCAGAACATGGTCTATCTTAGAGTACCTGAAATTGTTTGCCTAATTGGATTATAAAGATCTGTAGCCTATAAGTAATTGTGGGTGAAACTGATTTAAGTCATGCATTAAAGTTGAATAAGCTTATTTGGCTGTTTGGTGCTAATTTTAGGTCAACCAACAACAGTTGTTTTAACAACTTGTTTAATATTACTGTCACCTTAGTTCATATCCTAAAGAATGAAAGTCCAAGTTCTCTGTTGAAATACAGGCCCATTGGCTTTGCATTGTTTTAAGCTGCACTCTGCTTCAACATAAAACCTGTGCATTCATACACTAGACGTGTGCATCATCTGTAAATTAAAATTTAACTGGCTGATACATTTATTCTGTGAATCACCATGTAGCTAAAATGCCTTTATTAACAGAATGGGATTGAATGAGCTCAGTATAAATGGCTGGCCTGTCTTGTTTTGATCTGTATCTCTTGAGACCAATGAATTTTATGCCAGCATTGTCATGAATAAAGCAAAGTTTTCACACTCCAGACCAGAGATTGTTGTTATTTTTTTCGGCAAAAACTCTTCATGCTGAGAATATTGCTGTAACGCTTGCAGTCATGTATGTTTAAATTTTGTTTCATCTTGATTTTTTAACATACTCTGCAAAAACATAATTCAAAGTCCAAAACTAGGAAGGTATTGGAGAAGCATAGCTTTTGTAATCGTAAAGGTCAGATGTAGGGTAAGACTTTTTAAAGTAGAAATACTGAAACCATTAAATTGAAAATTAAATGCATAATGGGATCAAGTGCCCCTTTACTATGTCATACTATAATTATGGGGTATGATAAAATATTTATTAATGCTTTGGCCAACTTTAAATTGCTGGCATCTGAATTTTGCCTGGAATAAATCTTTGTTAGTAATAGAATAGAAGCTCTGAATCTCAGAAGTAGGAACATCAAATGCAAGTCCTTATTTTGAATGCTGCCCAGGCAAAGAACCGATTATATTAGAAGTGTCACCTTATGCACAAAGTAATCTGGGAGGTAATGTGCCCAGGATAAACCGTAAGCCTCTTGTATTGCTGATGAGCTCAATGAATTCAGCATAAATCATCTCACACTCTCTAACTCTCTTCAGTGGTTGGACAAATAACATGCTGACCAATCGCACAGCTATAAAATATGAATTACATTTAAGAAATAAGATTAGCAGAAGCAATAGTCAAAACAACAAAGATAAATCACAATGCTTTAGTTTACTTACAAGACCAATTTCAAAAGTATTATGGGTGAAAAATATATCCCTGTACTTTAGTTCAACAAGACATCCAGTTTGGTGCGACAGGGATAACAGCCAAAGTATAGTCGATCAACTAGAATTTATTAAGGTATAATTAACAATAGACAATGAGCAATGACTATCCATGGGTTCTTGCTTTCCTGAAACTGTCGGGCTCGAGGCGACGTTCTCCCTTTTGTTCCTCTTCAGCAGAAACTAGAATAACTCGGACAGGCTCTGGGGATTTTTATACAGTTCTAATCACATATTCTGGTGGTTAAATCTCTGGTGTCATACATTCCTTTTTTGGTCTTGGGTTCGATAGTTGTTTTCTCATTGGTTACTAATGACTAGTTTTCTTCATGAAAAAGCCCCTTCCCCAATCTACATTTTCAGTTGGGCCCAGCAGTCTGGTTAATCACATTATTCAAGGTCATGCACATTTAATCTTACAAAAGCAGAAGGTTTACCCACAGTATCAGAATAAGGTTGATGAGCATTAACGAGAGGTGCTTCGGCTTAAACAAAACCCACCATGATTTGTCCGACTATATTTGGTAAAAAATAACCAGCTTTATCTCTCACCATTCTTATCATCATTAATACAATCAATAGCCCATTCACAGTTATGTCCTGGAATAAGTTCGCATGCAGACCCCTGGAAGACTAACATTGTCATTCACAGTTGGGATCTTTTAACAATATAACCATTCGACTGTCTTCTTCCTGTCTCTTATTGTTGAACTATACATTCCTCAGACAGTCATTTTTAGCTGTTCTTATTTCCATTCAATCTTCCTGGATTGTTCCAACATCCCACCCTATGGGCTGGATTTTGCCGGCCCCTCGAGGTCGCGTTGCGGGGGCCAGTAAAATGCTGCGGGGAGAGGTCCGCCTCAACATGCAACATCGAGAAGGGCCCGCCGCATATTACCGGCGGCAGTGGGAACTCGGTGCGGCATCCCTGCTGCACGGCGGCGGCACAACAATTAGCATATGGTAAGGAATACTTACCTTTGCTGATTATGAAGCCTGCCACCTCTCCACTGACACTTCCGGATTTTTCGCTGAACGAGCGGCTGTTACCTTCTGTCCCATTCATGATCTGAAAATCCAGCAGGTCTTCAGAGGCAGAAATTGTCGCCAGCGAAGTTAAATTGTGTTATGCAGGGGTCTAACTCTGCCTTATGGAAGGGAGAAGGGAGAGGGGAATACATAGGGCTCTGTAAGGGAGTGGGTCTGGTATTACTGGAGGGAAAGCTGTGCTAGCATGAAGGGCGGTACTGTGTACCATCCCTCTGTTAACAGTGTACACTCTGTGTTTGTGAGGTGGCAATGGCACACTAGGCACCCTGTGTGTGGGGAGGGTGCCAGAAAGGTTTTATGGATGGTGGGGGCAATTGATTCAGTTGGTAGGATCTTGATGTGGCCATGCTGTGCCACTGAGTGTGATTCTAATGAGTCCTCGCAATTAATATCACGGGGGCTCGGTGGCAGCCAGCGAATGCGGGCACGCAGGTGGCGGCGCCCCAATAAAATTCAGCCTTATGTTTCTAGAAGTGTCTAGTTTCCTCATTATTAACTCTCACATCAGCTAGATTTAATTTCCAATTCCCATGAATTTCAATTCTTTTCAATTTTTTGAGTCCCAGAGAAACTTTACTGTCCATTACTCAAACCAGAATCAAACAGACCCTTGATCACTATCTCCCTATAGTGGCCGTCCCGATCTACAGAACATCTCGCTCAACAACAGTTTAGTGGCAGACCTACGTGTAATTGCCCCAGGCATTCCCAATTTTTTGAAAATTAAAATTTTGTTTATCTCCAACTTCAAGCAAACTTCCCTTTGAGTGCTTGGAACAGCAACTCATATCAATTTATTTTATCAATTCCCATTTCCGAAACAGTTATTCCCAGGCTTGGTGGTTTTAAATGATGATTTTACATCAGACAAAAGTGCTTGCATATGTTTCGATGTAAAATTCACGTCTCTTGTTCTCAAGCACTTTGTCTTGAAACATTTTCAAAACTGCTGGATTTCTTGCTCTTTCATATTTACCATCATCACCTGTTTCAACAAACCCACTCTTAGGATCAAGGTGGGAGTAATGTACTGTCAATTCAGTCCCACTACTCCACAGGTCATAGCATATCAAATAAAGTTTCACACCTACTGGAAAATAGCCAAATTAACCACTCTACAGCACACCAAATCAGGTTTGTTTAAACAACAAAATTAACTATTTATTAATAAACAAAATCTTGAACAATAATGGGATAAATCTATCTATCTATATATATACATATATGTATATATATATGTATGCATGAGAGTTAGGAAGAGTAAGAGTATATATATACATATATATATATATATATTCTTACTCTTCCTAACTCTCATGCATACACACATACATACATTTGAAACTGGTTAACTGGGGATAAAGGCTTTTTGGTGTTCAACAGTTTCTTATGAATACTACAATAGTTGGTGGTTGCGGTCTTGCAGGATATTTCCGGATCAGTGAGATATCCCAGAGTCGAATAATCAGATGCCATCAAAGTTTCTCCAGGTGAAATTGATGAACAGTCTGTGATGGGTAGGTGTTCAAGGCAATTCATCTGCAGAAGGCATCATACAGATCATTCAGCAAAGGGTGTAGCAACAGGTCTATTTGGATTGTGAAGTAGCAGTTTAGCAATACAAGCTTTCTTGAGATTTCAAGATCTCCCAAAACACAAAAGGCAACAGGAATCACTCGAGGCAGGGATTCTTCAGAGACTGGAGGCAATAGTAATTAGCCGCACACAAAATACAAGGCTTCTTCTCTGCAAAGCAGTGTTCCTCCACAGAGTGCAGCAACTCTTCTTTCCCTGGGTCTTTTCTCTCTCTGGGCAGACACAGCACCAAGGGCTTAGCTCCCATACACCTGATCTGCAATTCCTTCAAAGTTCTTTGAACATCATAAGAAAGTTAGAATTTCACTTGATGCAGGAATTATTTTCAAGAGAAATAGAGATTCTGGGCTGTCTTTTCTGCCAGGTCCCTAGCAGCAACTGATCTCATTCCAAAAGTGAAACTGACTTTTCAACCGTCAGGTCATAAGACAGTCATAAATCTTCCTGGTTGCTTGGAAACAGGTCTTGCAGTTTGTACTCTTCAAACACCAAGGGCAGACTCTGGCTATCTACCCTATCTACGCCTCTCATAATTGTATATGCCTCTATCATTTCCCCTCTCAGCCTCCTTCCTTCTGGGGAAAACAGACCCAGCCTATCCAATCTCTCTTTATAACTCAAGCCCTCCAAACAAGGCAACATCCTTATGAATCTTTTCTGTACCCTGTCTAGCTTAATCACATCTTTCATGTAGTGCGGCGACCACAACTGCTCACAGTACTCCAAGTGCGGCCGAACCAAAATTATGTACAACTGTGACATGACGTCCCAACTCTTGTACTCAATGCCTCAGCCGATGAAGGCAAGCATGCCATACGCCTTCTCCACCACCCTGTATACCTGTGTTGCCACTTTCAGGGAACTATGTACTTGCACCCCAAGGTCTCTCTGCTCAACAACACTCCCCAGAGCCCTGCCATTCACTGTATATGTCCTGCCCTGGTTTAACTTCCAATAATGCATCTCTTCACACTTGTCTGCGTTAAATTCCATTTGCCAATCCCTTGCCCACTTTCCCAGTTGAAGTATATCCTGTTGGAACCTTAGACAACCTTCTTCACTGTCCACTATACCACACATAGATTACTACACTGATCCTTCAGAGGACCTACTCTCTCCCTATAGCAAACTTACTAGTCATGCCCCCTACATTCTCTTCCAAGTCATTAATATATATTACAAACAACAGAGGGCCCAGCACCGATCCCTGCGGCACACCACTGGTCACCGGCCTCCAATTTGAAAAACAACCCTCCACTACCACTCTCTGCCTCCTATCAACAAGCCAATTTTGTATCCAATTTGCTAGCTCACCCTGGATCCCATGTGTTCAAACCTTCCGGACTAGCCTACCATGCGGGAGCTTGTCAAAGGCCTTGCTAAAGTCCATGTAGACAACCTCCACCGCCCAGGCCTCGTCAATCCTCTTGGTCACCTCCTCAAAAAACTGAATCAAATTCCTGAGATATGATTTCCCATGCACAAAGCCATGTTGACTATTCATAATCAGACCTTGCCTTTCCAAATGCATATAAATCTTGTCTCTCAGAATCCCTTCCAATAACTTTCCCACCACTGATGTAAGGCTCACCAGTCTTAGTTCCCTGGTTTATCCCTGCTGCCCTTCTTAAATAAAGGCACAACATTAGCTATCCTCCAGTCTTCCGGTACCTCACCCGTGGCTAACGATGATACAAAAGTCTCTGCCAGGGCCCGAGCAATCTCCTACCTTGCTTCCCATAGCATCCTAGGATACACCTGGTCAGGCCCTGGGGATTTATCCACCTTAATGCGCTTCAAAACCTCCAACATCTCTGTTGTAATGTTGATATGCTTCAGGACATCACTATTCCCTCCCTTGAACTCACTAGCTTCCATGACTTTCTCCATGGTAAGTACAGATGAGAAGTATTCATTTAAGACCTCGCCCATTACCCGTGGCTCCACACATAGATTACCACACTGATCCTTAAGGGGACCTACTCTCTCCCTATACAATTTTTTAGGATTCTCCTTTATCTTATCTGCCAAAAAAATCTCATGGCCCCTTTTCGCCCTCCTAATTTCCTTCTTAAGTGTACTCCTACTTCCCCTATACTCCTTGAGAGACTGGCTGGATCCCGGCTGCCTATACCTGACATATGCCTCCTTCTTTGTCCTGACCAGACCCTCAATATCCCTCGTCAACCAAGGTTCCCTGAACTTGCCAGCCTTGCCCTTCAATCTAACAGGAACATGCTGGCCCTGAACTCTTCCTATCTCACTTTTAAAAGCCTCCCACTTGCCTGATGTCCCTTTACCTGTGAACAGTCTCTCCCAATCAGCTTTTGAGAGTTCCTGTCTGATGCCATCGAAATTAGCCTTCCCCCAATTTAGGACTTCAACTTGAGGACCAGTCCTATCCTTTTCCATAATTATCTTGAAGCTAATAGAGTTATGGTCACTGGTCCCAAAGTGCTCCCCCACTGACACATCAACCACCTGCCCAGCCTCATTTCCTTAGAGGAGGTTGAGTGTAGCCCCTTCTCTAGTAGGGCCATCCACATACTGCTTCAGACAACTATCCTGGACGCACTTAACAAATTCATCCCCATCTGATCCCTTAGCACTAAGGCAGTCCCAGTCAATATTAGGGAAGTTAAAATCACCTACTATTACAACCCTATAATTCCTACACCTATCTGTGATTTCCCTACATATATGCTCCTCCAATTCCCTCTGACTATTGGGGGGCCTATAGTATAATCCCATCAAAGTGATCACCTCTTTCTTATTTCTAAGTTCTACCCACATGGCCTCGCTGGACGTTCCCCCGGGATATCCTCTCTAAGCACTGCCGTGATGTCCTCCCTAATCAATAGTGCAACTCCCCCTCCTCTGTTACCTCCACCTCTGTCACGCCGGAACCATAGGTACCCTGGAACATTGAACATCTCATTTTGGTTATCGAAATCCCCAAGGAAAGTTTCAGATACTCGGCTATCTGTATGTGGTGCCAATTGTACCTCTGACAATGGAACTTGCTTAGCCATTGCTCAGGTTATTCAACACACAGTAAATATTCCTGGAACTTGTTCCTGTAATTGTTCCATTTCTCTAACTTCACTTGGATTCAGATTCTTCCTAACCAGAATTTTCCCTGGAGTCAAGACTACTCCTTTGTCCTGGTTCCATCTCTTTCAATTTGCATTTCCTTGTTTCTCTTTCACTTTCTCTCTGAAATGCTCTCTCTTCCTCCCTCTCCTCTTTTTCCAATTCAAGTTTTCTGAATTCTTTTTCAGCCTCAAGTTTTTTCATTGTTATCTGACTTTTAGCCAATTCAACTGCATCACCCTCTGACTTGTTGGCCGGAATTTTGCCATGATCTGTGACTCCAGGGCAGAAGCGCCTGACGCGGATGAGGGCTCTGCTCCCGCTCCACGTCTCCTGGCTGCCGGCATCACCCGCGGGGCAGCCAATTAGTGGCCCTGCAGCGGATCAGTGAAGTGAAAGGGCGCGCGTGGGCGGGATGAAAATCAGCATTGGGGGTGTGGCCAATTCCGGAAATGGCTAATGTAAACCCTTGAAAAAGGTTTACTGCAATGCAATTTCACAGTTAGTTCAGACTTGGCTTGACATCATTGGAATTGGATCTGGTGCATTAAAAGGGGCGACACCTGCCAGGAGAGAAAGACTGGGAGAGTACAGGGCAAGTACTTGAAGTGATGGAGGGGAGAAGCATGCGCTCAGCCCCCCGATTTTTGGATGATTCACTGCAGGTCCTCCTTCAGGTGGTTGAGGAGAGGCGGGACATCCTATTCAATGCAGATGGTAGAAGGCGACCCTCCCCTAGTGACCAAGAGGGCCTGGCTGGAAGTAGCGGAGGAGGTCAGCAGCCGTGAGGTAGTACGGTGCACGTGGATACAGTGCCGCAAGCACCTCAATGACCTGCTTCGCTCTGCCCGGGTAAGGGGCATTCCTCATTCATCTAACTGTTAATGTGTCAAGGGATGGAATATGTGTACTCATGATGCAATATGGAAGCCCTGTATGATCATTGCTTGGCTGCTGCCTTGCATTGGGATGCATGATGGGCAAGTGTGAGCTGAATGGTGATGTGATGTGATGTGTTCAAGTCGTGCTCAGCACTGGCACAGCAGTTGAATGCAACATCAACCCCTTTGGGTGATATGCCAACAAATATGTTTAAACGAAGGTGCAGCAAGCGGTCCTCGGAAATCTGGCGGAGTTATCTGAGACGCTGCATGCTATGACTCATACTCTGGAGGCATCCATCCAGTGTATGAGTTCAGCAAACTCTCAGGCATTTGACCATCTGGCTTCCTCCATTGAAAGATTGGCGGCTGCAGTGGAGGGACCAGTTCTGGATGCAATTTGTGATGTCAGAGCGAGTGTGGCCTCCCTGGACCAGAGCACCAGAGAGCAGAATCTGATGCACTGGCGACAGGTCGAGGCTGCTCATCCCTCTAATGTCGCCACTGAGGACCAGCTGATCCTCACGAGGGCACAGGGGCAGCAGATCGCATATGGGAGCTCCTCTCAGGGTGGCTCTGATGCATCCTGCAGCTCCTTGCTCCCTCTGCCAGGGACATGTGAACTGCAAAATCCCAGGGTGTTACAGGGTGCTCATGATATTTAAACCCTGAGATGCCGCGGCCCTCACAGCCACGAGCATGCAGAGGACCTCCACCAAAGTCATCACAAGCAGGGCGGCAACCAGATCATCCACCTGCCTCTGGTGAGTCTGGTGGCGAGGGATCATCCACCCGAATGAGCACTCGCAAACGATATAACGATATAAGAAATCACTGTAACATCACAACTCGTTCACTGGGTGACATGTAAATTATATATTTGATTTATGTTAGAATAATTCTATTAAATTTGGTGTTTTGACTATTTGACATGTCTGAAGTCTCATACAACATCATTGCTCAACACAAGTAGTTTTAAATGTGAGGTCACACTCTTCAGTTGCGTTCCTCATGATGTGAAGGATTGCATCGTCACATTATCTTTCCCTCTCAGATCCTCACAGTCACTCATCTCATTTTATCCTCTCAATGGAAATGCCTCCCTATTAGAGACTCCCTGGTCTCTCTAGCAGTTGAGTCAATTTACATTCACCTTTCCCTCCCTGATCATCATTTGACTGATTTCCAGCTTCCTCATCAGAAACTTAATCATCATCTGATGACCCAACTCCACAGTGAACAATTCCCATAGTTGTAGAGCAGACCAGATGCTTTGACCACAGGTGTTAGCTTGCAACTGTTAGGACTGGCTCACGAAAGCCCTTTCCGTTCACTCAATAACTCAGAGTAGATTGGTACCCATCAGCAGTGCATATCATTCAGATGACCCCTTCTGCACAAGATGCGCGGCACAGTGGCGCAGTGGTTAGCACCGCAGCCTCACAGCTCCAGGGACCCGGGTTCGATTCTGGGTACTGCCTGTGCGGAGTTTGCAAGTTCTCCCTGTGTCTGCGTGGGTTTCCTCCGGGTGCTCCGGTTTCCTCCCACATGCCAAAGACTTGCAGGTTGATAGGTTAATTGGCCATTATAAATTGCCCCTAGTATAGGTAGGTGGTAGGGAAATATATAGGGACAGGTGGGGATGTGATAGGAATATGGGATTAGTGTAGGATTAGTATAAATGGGTGGTTGATGGTCGGCACAGACTCGGTGGGCCAAAGGGCCTGTTTCAGTGCTTTTATCTCTAAAACAAAAAAAAAAACATGCAATTAACACCCCTTGTTAGGACAAACAAACAACATCTGAATTAATAAGGATCAACATTAAAATTTATTCTTCCAACTCCCACCAGAATCAATGCCTGCCGTCCTTATGAACCTGCCGGGTTCCCGAGATGCCCCACGACGTGATTTACGGCCGTAAGATCGGACAGCACACCTAAAATTGCTGTCAATTGCTTTTTCAAGTACCTTAATCAGCTTTCAATCGCTTGTAGTCGGGCGGCGAACGCAGACTCGATATCGCCCGACTTCCTACACTGGTTAAATTGCGTCTGCGCTTGATGACGCCGGGGACCCGGCCTGACGTCATCACGCTCCATTTTACCTTCCGGACGCCTTCTCTGGGACCCGATTCCTAACGGTAAAATTCCGGCCGTTATCATCTTCTAATGTCAGATGTTGGGCTTTCAGGTCAATTATCTCTTTTTTTAGCACCTGATTTCAATTCTAACCTTAGTTAAAGTTTCCAAATCACGGAGGGGCACATTCTCCTTTCTCAGAAAAACTGCTGCAACTGCTAATGCCATTCCAATGGTACACTCTTTGCCTTATTCTACAAAAAAACCTGGTTTCTTTTTTTTCTCTTTCAAATTATTATGTTACGATCAAGGCGAGAGTAATGTACTATTAATTCAGTCCCACTACTCCACAGGTCATCGCATATCAAATAAAGTTTCCCACATATGGAGAGGCGGTGGTGTAGTGGTATTATCACTGGACTAGTAACCCAGAGACCCAGCGTATTTCTCTGGGGACATGGGTTCAAATCCCACCACAGCAGAATGTGGGGTTTGAATTCAATTCATAAATCTGGAATTAAAAGCCAGTCTAGTTATGCCCATGAAATCATTGTCAATTGTTGTAAAAACCCATCTGGTTCACTAATGTCCTTTCGGGAAGGAAATCTGCTGTCCTTACCTGGTCTGGCCTACATGTGGCTCCAGACCCACAGCAATGTGGTTGACTCATAAATGCCCTCTGAAATGGCCTAGCAAGCCACTCAGTTGTAACTACCCGCTACAAAGTCAACAAAGCAGAATGAAACTGGCCGGACCACCCGGCATCGACCTAGGCACTGGAAACGACAATGGCAAACCCAGCCCTGTCGACCCTGCAAAGTCCTCCTTACTAACATCTGGTGGCTTGTGCCAAAGTTAGGAGAGCTCTCCCACATACTAGTCAAGCAACAGCCTGACATAGTCATACTTACGGAATCATACCTGACAGACAATGTCCCATACACTGCCATCACAATACCGGGTATCTCCTCTCCCAGCAGCAGGACAGAACCAGCAGAGGTGGCGGCACAGTGGTATGCAGTCAGGAGGGAGTTACCCTGGGAGTCTTTAACATCGACTCTGGACCCCATGAAGTCTCATGACATCAGGTCAAACATGGGCAAGGAAACCACCTACTGATTACCACCTGCTGCCCTCCCTCAACTAATGAATCAGTACTCCTCCATGTTAATCACCAATTGGAGAAAGTACGGAGGGTGGCAAGGGCGCAGAATGTACTCTGGGTGGGCGACTTCAATGTCCATCACCAAGAGTGGCTAAGTAGCACCACTATTGAACGAGCTGACCGAGTCCTAAAGGACATAGCTGCTAGTCTGGGTATGCAGCAGGTGGTGAGGGAACCAACACGAGGGAAAAACATACTTGACCTCGTCCTCACCAATCAGCCTGCCGCAGATGCAATTGTCCATGACAGTATTGGTAGGAGTGACCACCGCACAGTCCTTGTGGAGACGAAGTCCCACTTTCACATTGAGGATACCCTCCATTGTGTTGTGTGGCACTACCACCGTGCTAAATGGGATAGATTTCAAACAGATCTGGCAATAAGAACTGGGCATCCATGAGGTGCTGTGGTCCATCAGCAGCAGTAGAATTGCACTCAACCACAATCTGTAACCTCATGGCCCGGCATATCCCCCACTCTACCATTACCATCAAGCCAGGAGACCAGCCCTGTTCAATGAAGAGTGCAGGAGGGCATGCCAGGAGCAGCACCAGGCATACCTCAAAATGAGGTGTCAACATGCTGAAGCTACAACACAGCACTACTGAGTGCCAAACTGCATAAGCTGCATGTGATAGACAGAGTAAGCAATCCCATAGCCAACGGATCAGATCTAAGCTCTGCAGTCCTGCCACATCCAGCCATGAACGGTGGTGGACAATTAAACAACTAACTGGAGGAGGTGGCTCCACAAATATCCCCATCCTCAATGATGCGGGAGCCCAGCACATCAGTGCGAAAGATAAGGCTGAAGCATTTGCAACAATCTTGAGCCAGAAGTGCCAAGTTAATGATCCATCTCAGCCTCCTCTTGAAGTCCCCAGCATCACAAATGCCAGACTTCAGCCAATTCGCTTCTCTCCACGTTATATCAAGAAACGACTGAAGGCACTGGATATTGCAAAGTCTCTGGGCCCTGACAATATTCCGCCAAAAGTACTGAAGACTTGTGCTCCAGAACTTGCCGTGCCCCTAGTCAAGCAGTTCCAGTGCAGCTACAACACTGGCATCTACCCGGCAATGTGGAAAATTGCCCAGGTATGTCCCGTACACAAAAAGCAGGACAAGTCGAACCCGGCCAATTACCGCCCCATTAGTCTGCTCTCAAGCATCAATGAAGTAATGGAAGGTGTCATCAACAATACTATCAAGCGGCACTTGCTTAGCAATAACCTGCTCAGTGACGCTCTGTTTGGGTTCCGCCAGGGCAACTCAGCTCCTGATCTCATTACAACCTTGGTTCAAACATGGACAAAATAGCAGAACTCCAGAGGTGCGGTGAAAGTTACTGCCCTTGACATCAAGGCAGTATTTGACCGAGTATGGCATCAAGGAGCCCTAGTAAAACTGAAGTCAATGGGAATCAGGAGAAAAACTCTCTACTGGTTGGAGTCATACCTAGTGCAAAGGAAGATGGTTGTGGTTGTTGGAGGTCAATCATCTCAGCTCCAGGACATCACTGCAGGAGTTCCTCAAGGTAGTGTCCTAGGCCCAACCATCTTCAGCTGCTTCATCAATCACCTTCCTTCAATCATCAGTTCAGAAGTGGGGATGTTCGCTGATGATTGCACAATTTTCAGCACCATTCGCAACTCCTCAGATACTGAAGCAGTCCGTGTAGAAATGCAGTAAGACCTGCACTGCATCCAGGCTTGGGCTGATAAGTGGCAAGTAACATTCACGTCACACAAGTGCCAGGCATTGACCATCTCCAACAAGAGAGAATATAACTATCTCTCCTTGACATTCCATGGCATTACGATCACTGAATCCCCCACTATCAACATCCTAGGGGTTGCCATTGATCAGAAACTGAACTGGAGTAGCCATATCAATACCGTGGCTACAAGAGCAGGTCAGAGGCTAGGAATCCTGCAGCGGGTAACTCACCTCCTGACTCCCCAAAGCTTGTCCACCATCTACAAGGCACAAGTCAGGAGTGTGATGGAATACTCTCTACTTAGCTGGATGGGTGCAGCTCCAACAACACTCAAGAAGCTCGATATCATCCAGGACAAAGCAGCCCACTTGATTGGCACCCCATCCACAAACATTCACTCTCTCCACCACCGACGCACAGGGCAGCAGTGGTACCATCTACAAGATGCACTGCAGCAATGCACCAAGGCTCCTGAGACAGCACCTTCCAAACCCGCAACCTTTACCACCTAGAAGGACAAAGGCAGCAAATGTATGGGAACACCACCACCTGCAAGTTCCCCTCCAAGTCACACACTGTCCTGACTTGGAACTGAATCGCTATTCTATCACTGTCGCTGGGTCAAAATCCTGGAACTCCATTCCTAACAGCACTGTGGGTGTACCTACACCGCATGGACTCCAGCGGTTCAAGAAGGCAACTCACCACCACCTTCTCAAGGGCAATTAGGGATGTGCAATAAATGCTGGCCTAGCCAGTGACGCCCACATCCCATGAATGAATTCAAAAAAACCTACTGGAAAATATGCCAAATTAAACACTCTCTTTGTACCCCTGAATAAAGCACACCAAACCAAGTTTTTTAAACAACAAAAAATTTTACTATTTATTAATAAAGTTAACCTGAAACAATAATGAGATAAATCTATATATATGAAAAGATTTTCTAACTTCTTATTCTTCCTAACCCTCATGCAAACACACAGATATTCAAAAGGCTGCATTTGCTGACAATGCTACCACTAGGTGGCGCTGATGTGGCACATGTGCAAATGCAGCATGTGTCACTAAAACGTCACAGTCAGTGACTTTAGGCTGCCAGGACTAAAGATGGCGCTGCTCAAATAATCACACGGAGGCAACCTAACAAACACATGGCAGCACACAATGGGCGGAGTGAGAGAGCGAACGAGCGAGCCAGAGTGAGAGAATGAACGAGTGGGCGAGGGCCGGGGCCGGGTAGCGGGAGGGGGTTAGGGGAGCGGAGCGGCCGGAGACAGCAGGGGGAGGGAGGAGGAGTGCGTTTTTCTGCGCATGCGCCATAAACTTGCAGCAGCAAAAGACGCACCGGCCGGTCCCTGCACCCGGCGACATCAAGGTCTTCGGCCGCTCGCTCCCCGAGGCTCTCTACGGCCTATAGCTTCCGGCCCCCTCCATCCAGCCGTTCCCTCCAGCTGCAGATCCCCCATCCAGCCGCTTTCTCCCCTACTTCTCAACTGTACTTCAGGCATTGCAGCTGTCTGGTCCCTGCCTTTTGCATCCCCCTCTTCAGGAACTTCTGAATTTAACTCCCTCCCACTACACCCCCCACACCCCCTCTCCCCTCTACCTCCCCTCCTCCCCAACCCCCCTCTCCACCTCCCCCCAACTCCCCCCTCCCACCACCCCCCCTCCTCCCCCTCTCCCCCCACTTCCCCCTCCTCCTCCCCCTCTCCCCCCACTTCCACGTCCTGGCCCCCTCCACCTCCCCACCTCCACCTCCCCCTCTCCCCCACCACCTCCCCCCTCCCCCCAACTGCCCCTCCTCCCCCCCACCTTCCCCTCCTGCCCACCACCTCCCCCTCCTCCTCCCCCTCTCCCCCTCCTCCCCCCCACCTCCCCCTCTAACACCCCCTCTCCCCTTCCCCCTCTCCCCCCCACACCGCCCCCTCTCCTCCCCCTCTCCACCTCCCCTCCCCCTCCACCTCTCCCCCTCCCCATCACTTCCCCTTCCAACTCCACCCACCTCTCCCCTTCCCCCTCCCCCCTCTATCTCCCCCTCTCCTCCTCTCCCCTTCCACCTCCCCCTCCCATCCCCCTCTCCCTCTCTACCTCCCCTCCACCTCTCCCCCACACCTGCCCCTCTCCCCCCCCACTTCCCCGCCTCCCCCTCACCCCCTCGCCTCCCCCTCTCCCCCTCTCCCCCCGCCTCCCCCTCTCCCCCCGCCTTCCCCTCTTCCCCCTGCCTCCCCCTCTTCCCCCCGCCTCCCCCTCTCCCCCCGACCTCCCCTCCGACTCCCGCTCTACCCCCAACTTCCCCTTCCCCCCCACCTCCCCCCTCACCCCCCCACCTCCTCCTCTCCACCCCACCCCCACATCACCCCCTCCCCCACACCTCCCCTCTCCCCCTCCACCTCTCCCCTCCACCTCTCCCTCTCCCCTCCACCTCCCCCTCTCACCCCCACCTCTACACCCCACCACCCCCTCTCTCCCCCCCACCTGTTCCCTGCTAGTGGTTATGCCTTCCCATTCGCTCCCATTTAATACTGCCCACTACTATCAGCATCACCTTCCATTTCTTTTGCTCTTATCTACCTTTACCTTAAAGCAACATTGAGGATGGAGAACGGTGTGGCTGCACTCCCACCTCACCAGTTGTGTACACAGCAGGAGCATTCACATTTGTGCTACCACTGGACACGGCATGCTTGTTTCTTTCAGTGCTCAGTCTCTTCTTGCTGAATGTTCCCCAAGTGCTTGACCGCTTTGAACGCCCTCTCTGCTTGACAGCTGGCAATTGCGGAGTCTCACAAGGCTCTGCCTGGTTGTTTCAAGGGCGGATGGGGAAACAGGTGGCTGTGTGTCCATGTGCACTGCTGTGATGGGTGCAGGAACAGAGCAACTTACAACAGGGACTGGAGCACATGTACATCTCATACTTTCCACTTTTGGCCTTAGGTTCATTAATTGCTTTCTCATTGGTTACTCATTGCTAGTTTTCTTGTTAATACTGAAGCCCCTTGCCCAATTTATAATTTCAGTCAGGCCCAGCAATCAGGTTAATCACATTATTCAAAATATTATTCCTACACAGGGAACATATTCCACTCTTCATTTTGCACCTTGTCCTAACCCGCACCATCTAGCTCCTCTGTTTATTCACACTGTCTGATCGCATAACACTGTCGACCCTTGCATGAAGCAAACTGTATTTTCCCAATAGTTGCAAATGTCTAAAGCTAACTCTATAGTTATTGAAGGTTCATGCATATTTAATCATTCCAAAGCATAAGGTTTACCCACAGTATTAGAATGACAGAATACTGTCTTATAGAGAAGTAGTAAAAAGTTGACAAGCATTAAATAGGTGCTTCTGTCTAAACGGGACTCACCAGATCCATAATACATTAAGGTATGTTGGCAATAATAAAAACAAGAAATGCTGAATATACTCAGCAGGTGTGGCAGCATCTGTGGAGAGAGAAGCAGAACTGTTCTGATGAAAGTCATTGACCTGAAACATTAACTTTGCTTCAACAGATTGGAACACAGAATTATCCCGCACTGACACCCTCTGTTCCTCTTTTCCAATGGTAGGCAGTTTCTTGACAAACTCTATTTGTCTCTTTAACATTGTGTGGTCTCGGTTAAATACATATTTTAGCACCTTATGCAGTACAAGTTTACCCATTGTTTCTTACAATCCCATTGTTAGTCGGTATGTGCCTGAACCATACATCCAGACAGATTCAATCATTCTAAACTGTTCTAATGTCCATTTAATCGTTCTGAAATGTTCTAACTTCCCACCCTTTTTCTCCATAAATGCTTTGTTTCACATGTCATACCTAATCACGCCACATAACCTAACAAACAACTTTCCACATTCCAGTAATTAACTCTTTGCTTACCAAAAGCCCATACAAACATTTATAAAGTACAGTATCTAAAATTCATAGTACAAGGAAACAATATAAAAACCTATATTTCTCACACTAGTAATCAAAATTCACATGGAGCGATCGTGGAGTGCTTGTGTTTACCTTCATTAAATTGAATTTAGACATTCTCAGCTTTCTCCATGTTGCTTCTAAGGTAACTATTTAATCCTGCCTCAGAATACTAATCATTTCCTCGCAATGGAGGCCAAGACAAGTATCTACCACTTTATAAAAACAGGGAACCATGTTGCCTTTCACAAATTAAAGATTTACAATGATTTACAATGTTTTGTCTTTTTGGTTCATTGGCCATTTTTGCCAACATTGTGAACGCTGAGGACATCACCAAGGGCACTCGCTTGATGACAAAAGAGGTAGAGATTAAGAGAAAGAAGAAAAAGTGTGCTCATGACAGATGCAAGCTAGAAAATACTACTGAGAACCAGGCTGAATATGGAAGTTCCAGAGGGGAAGTGAAAAAGCAAATAACAGAAGCAAAGAGAGAGCATGAAAAGAGACTGGCAGTTAGCATTAAAGGAAATCCCAAAGTTTTCTATAAGCATATAAATAATAAAAGGGTGGTAAAAGGAGGAGTGGGGCCGATTAGAGACCAGAAAGGGGATCTACACATGGAGGCAGAGGGCATAGCTGAGGTATTAAATGAATACTTTTCACCGTTTTTACCAAGGAAGAAGTTGCAACCCAGGCAATGTTGAAAGAGGAGGTAAGTCAAACACTAGAGAGGTTTAAAATTGATAAAGAGGAACTATTGGATAGGCTGTCTGTACCTAACGTGGATAAAGCTCCAGGGCCAGATGAGATGCATCCAAGGATACTGAGGGAAGTGAGGGTGGAATCCTCAGAGGCGCGGTCCTTAATTTTCTAGTCTTCCTTAGACTTGGGGGTGGTGCCAGAGGACTGGAGAATTGTAAACAATATACTCTTGTTCAAAAAAAGGGTGTAAAGATAAGTCCAGCAAATACAGGCCTGTCGGTTTAACTTTAGTGGTGGGAGATCTTCTCGAGAAAATACTTTGGGACAAAATCAATAGTCACATGGACAAGTGCAAGTTAATTAAGGAAAGCCAGCATGGATTTCTTAAGGGAAAATCATGTTTAACTAACTTGCTGGAGTTTTTTGAGGAGGTAACAGAGAGGGTTGATGAGGGCAATGCTGTTGATGTGCTGTACATGGACTTTCAAAAGGCATTTGATGCAGTGCCACACAACAGCCTTTCATGGAATGAAAGTGACAGTGGCAACATGGATTTGAAATTGTCTGAGCAACAGGAAAAAGAGAAAAGTGGCTAATTGATGTTTTTTGGGCTGGAGGAAGGTTTGTAGTGGAGTTCTTTAGGGATCAGTGTTGGGAGCCTTGCTTTTCCTGATATATATTAATGACCTAGTATACAGGGCACAATTTCAAACTTTGCAGATGATACAAAACTTGGCAGCCTTGTGAACTGTGAGGAGGATAGTGTAGAACTTCAAAAGAACATAGACAAGTTGGTGGAATGGGCAGACAGGTGACAGGTGACAGGGGCGGCACAGTGGCGCAGTGGTTAGCACTGCAGCCTCACAGCTCCAGGGACCCGGGTTCAATTCTGGGTACTGCCTGTGTGGAGTTTGCAAGTTCTCCCTGTGTCTGCGTGGGTTTCCTCCGGGTGCTCCGGTTTCCTCCCACATGCCAAAAGACTTGCAGGTTGATAGGTAAATTGGCCATTATAAATTACCCCTAGTATAGGTAGGTGGCAGGGAAATATAGGGACAGGTGGGGATGTGGTAGGAATATGGGATTAGTGTAGGATTAGTATAAATGGGTGGTTGATGGTCGGCACAGACTCGGTGGGCCGAAGGGTCTGTTTCCGTGCTGTATCTCTAACTAACTAACTAACAATGCAGAGAAATGTGAAGTGATTTATTTTGGTAGGAAAAACATGGAGTGACAATATAGAATAAGGGGTACAATTCTAAAGGGGGTGCAGGAACAGAGGGACCTATGTGTATATGTGCATAAGACATTGAAGGTGGCAGTATAGGCTGAGAGAGCGGTTAATAAAGCATACAGTATCCTGCGCTTCATTAATAGAGGCATAGAGTACAAGAGCAAGGAAGTTATGTTGAACTTGTATAAGACACTAGTTCAGCCTCAGCTTGAGCATTGCGTCCAATTCCAGGTGCTGCACTTGAGGAAAGACGAGATGGCATTGGAGAGAGTATAGAAAAGATTCACGAGATGGTTCGGGGGATGAGGAATTTCAGTAATGAAAATAGATTGGTGAGGTTAGGACTGTTTTCCTTGGAGAAGAGAAGGCTGAGAGGTGATTTGACTGAGGTATTCACAATCATGGGGGGTTTGGACAGAGTAGATAGAGGGGAACTGTTCCCACTTGTGAAAGGATCGAGAAAGAAAGGGCACAGATTTAAAGTATTTGGTGAGAGAAACAAAAGTGACATGAGGAAAAACTTGTTCACGCAGCAAGTGATTAAGTTCTGGAATGCGCTGTTTGACAACGTGGTGGAGGCGGTTTCAATTGAAGCATTCAAAAGGGAATTAGACAGTTATAGGAAAAGGAAGAATTGCAAGGTTACGGGGAGAAAGCAGGGGAATGGACCTGAGGGAATTGCTCTTTCAGAGAGCCGGTGCAGACATGATGGACTAAATGGCCTCCTTCAGCGCTGTAACAAATCTGTGATTCTACGATTCTGTGTGTTACTAGGGCTGACAGCCAAGAGTGATTCAACACAAATTCCAGATTATTAATTCAAAAAAGAAGCTGCAATATCAATTACCTGAAAAGCATGGAAAAATATATTATTTTACAATTCTTATGATTGCAATTTTAGATCCAGGTGAATATAACCCTCACCCTAACCCTAATTCATGTACCCAGGCATACCACTGGTTCAGTACATTCAGAGGGCAACAGTCTTGTAGATGGACAGGCAAAACATTCAGTCTGCATGACACCCCCTTGAGAGGGGCCTGCCATAGTTAATGTAATCACTTGGGCAGAACAGGTAACTAGTCAGGATGAGGAACTGATTCAGCTATTAGACCTGACAACAGAGAATTCAAAAGAATATCCATCAAAGTACTTCTATTCGGAGACCCCAACTGATATTGTACTGGTTATGTTGCCCAAGGGTATCCGGGAGGTACCCCCGAATCAGAAACGAGAACAGTTTGTAAAAGAAGATCATGAGGATATAGGTCAGACACATAGTGGTGCCCGAACAACGCTCTCAAATTGACTCCTTTGTATTGGTGGCCAGACATGCTTAAAGCCTGTAAAATATATGCGGCAAATTGTTAGCCATGTAATTTGTTTAACAAATCATCACTTATTAAACCGCTGCCGTTGGTTCCTGTGAAGCCTAATAAATCAATGGAGACATTTTTTGTTGATTTCATTAGACCACTACCTCCATCAATGGGGTATAAACATGTTCTCGTTTGTGTTGATGCCTGCACTTCTTCCTGTTGGCTGGTCCCCTCAAAAACTGTTTCAGATACTATACTTGTCAATGTTAATCCTGACATTATTACTGTAGCCTTTGTTTCCAAAGTTTTCAAAGACAATTGTGTGGAAAGGAGGATTGGGTTAGAGCACAGCACACCACGGCATCCGCAGTCAGTCAGGAAACCGGAAGTAAAAAAGCTATTGACCAAACTGTTGAGAATCAGAGGGAATAAGTGGGCCGGCATCATTCTGGAATTACAATTATCACTTCTGTACATCAGGGTAGAGCATGGCTACCGGACCCGAACCCGACGGGACCCAACAACATGTGTCGGGTTCGGGTCGGGTCGGGTCGCTCTTCCGGGTCCGGCGTTTGGGCTTGGGTCAGGTCGGGCTGGGCCAGACACGCTCTATCACAACCTCAGGTAAGTAGCTCCAATGTTAATGTACTCTTTGGACTAGAAAGGTTGTTTAGTTACCGTTTTTTTAAGCTTATGCAGAGAAGTAACAAAGTGAAAAACGGAAGGTAAGTTAACTGACAGTCGGGTCGGGTCAGGTCGGGCACGGGATAAAATGAAAGGACTCGGGCCGGATGTGGTTCTGTCGGGCTCGGGTCAGGTTTCATTTGCAGAGCTGAGCTGGTCTTTACATCAGGGGCAGTGTTCCCTCGTAAAGGCCTGCTTAGGTCGGGAAAAAGAACCTGACCCGAGCCAGACCAATCCACAGCGCACCCGAGCCCATCCCGGCCCATGTCTCTCCAATTTCACCCCGAGCCCGACCCCACTCGACCCGGCCCGAGCCCGACCCGACCATCCCTTTAATTACCATCCGACTCGGAACCTCCAGGAAGCTGCAGCGCATGTGATGACGTCATAGTGACATCACTCGCTCACTGCGCAGACTCAGTTTCTACCCGAACTCCCAGCTAAGGTAAGTTTTTTAATTTCAATACTTACCAGCAGAGCACTTATCCTGTGTGTCCAGCCCAATCCGACCTGAGCCCGACCTGGACTCGGCCCGACCTGAGCCGAGCCCAAAAGCCGGATCCGGAAGATGGGCCTGATACATATCGTCAGGTCCCATCGGGTTCGGGTCGGGTAGCAGGCCTTTATTCCCTAGAACACCATATTATTTAACGTATGTTGTTGAAATGCATACACCACTTACTCGCGGTTCTTTTATTGCCTCTACGCTTTCTGAGTCCTTGACCCGACAGCAACAATTACATTTGAAACAAGAAATAACAGATCAAATTCATGACATTGATCAGAGGATCAGAGCGAAGAATAGACAAAAACGGATAACTAACAAAGCTTGGCAACCTGTAACCGGGGAGTGGGTTCAAGAGAGAAAGTTTGAACAGATTCCTGGTTTGAGACCCAAGTGGAAGAAACCTGTTCAAATACATTCCGTTATTAATGAAAGAACTGTCAAAATATTTGCTAACCAGCCGAATGGCAAGCACTCTTTTAAAATTGTCTCTACAGACAACCTGAAGAGATGTTCTGAAGGGTCCAGGAATGGAGGAACAGTACAAGGTGCAGTCGTACACTCTCTTTCAGGACCCAGCCCGGAGGATGGCATCGGAAACAGCGCGAATCGAACTGAAACCAACTGCATCAATAAATGTTGCTCACCCACGCAGGACCTCACAGTGCCTCAAAGGTTAGTTTCACAAGGAACCACACTCGGTGCAACGAGCAATAGTCAAGTCACAACGACAGAAGAAGGGAACCCTGGAGGAAAGGAATGAAGTACTGCAGACTCTCAGTGATGGGATTTGCTCTTGCGTAAAGCAAGGATTAAGGTACTGGAGGATACTTTGTTGCAGATCTTCCGGCTGCGGGCAGTGCATGTGACATGCCAGAGATGTCTTACTGCTTGAACACTTCACACTATGCGATTTCTTGCAGAGAAGCTGGAATAAAACATTTTACTGCATCTGCCCTGAGTGACATTTGGAGGGGAGGTAATGCAAGTGATGTTCTTATTCATCATAACATTAGAAGAGTGCGATGGTACTCAGGAGAACCTGGTTGAATGGTTTTTCTATGTATCACCATGTCAGCTTCTGATGGACAACAGTTATAAAGATAATCAAGTTCTGCATGACAATTTTATCCAGGTGACCACAGAATTCCCTGATGTTCAGCTCTTTTCATTTTATTCCTGATATGAGGACGTGGCTGGAATGTGACTGAAAATAGACTAAAACACATTTTAGTTTATTTCAACAGGACTTTATCGGTTTAAGGTCAAGCAGCAGCTTTGGATCCTTCCTTCTCTACCCCATCACATGGTTTCATCGATTGATCATTGATGTTTGACCTGTCGGGATAGAGTCATCTCAGCAGACATTTGTGACCTCAGATCACTGACACTTTGCAGAGTTTTATTCTGAACTTTGTGATAGCGTTATAAGATTCATTTTTGGAAAATTTAGATGATCCATGTAAAAACGCAGACTATGATTGTTGTCAATCTACACTTTTGTATTATTGCATTGTTTCACATCATAGGTTGTGACATTTTATTGAATGTTTATATTTTAGGCATTGTTTATTTTAAGCAATCTGTCTATGCCTTTATACAGTTTAAGAGGGGGTGTGATGGAATATAGGTATAATAGGCTTAATTAGGTAGCATTTAGATATAGTATAATATATTCTCTTTTCTTCTCTCTCTTCTCTCTCTTTGGTCTCCTTATCTCGAGAGACAATGGGTAAGCGCCTGGAGGTGGTCAGTGGTGTGTGGAGCAGCGCCTGGAGTGGCTATAAAGGCCAATACCTTTTAGAATTAAAGATTGAAGAAATGGTCAGTTTTCAGAACTCACTGAAATTTCCCTTTAAGAAGGTAGAATTAAATATTTCAAGGTCCCTGTTAGAATAGAATTTCTATTGCCAGGCAATTGGAAGATAAACACACACAATGAAATATCTTGTGTGGCATCAGTAAGAGGTAGCAATAAACCTAATTGGTTTATGGGGTTGTTGATGCAGACAAATTGGCTCCAGTGGTTGCTTTGGGGTACCATGGAAAGGGCAATTAACATAAATGAAATGTACTGACAGGAACAAGAAAGGTTAAGTAAACACAATTATAAACATTTTGACCAGATAAATGCTCACAACTTCAAAAAAACAGGGGATTTCCAGGAAAACATTAAATAGAGAGTTAGTTAATGATACTACCAAATATGGATTTGAAAGCAAGAAAAACACACACAGAATGGTAGCACCTATATGCTACATATATGTACAAACACGAAAGGTTCTGAAGCAAACATTTAGAAGTGTTGAGTTCCTCAAACAATACTTCTCACCCCATGCCTTACTTGGGGGATTTGAGGTAAAAGTTTACTTTAAATTTTGATGGATATTCTGAGATCTCCTCAACATTTCTATTTCTGGGACCCTTGCATTGCAGATCAGGGATAGGCACCGAAATGTTGCATCACAGACGTTTGACAACATTATTGACTCAGCCATGGATATGGGGGAAATTAATCTGTATATAAAGTGTATTGCCAGTCTAATGCCATCAAAACAGAGTCCGATTTAAAACACATTTCTCCCGATAAATAAAGTAGCCTAGCATACAAACATCAATGGAAAGCAGCACAACTGTATTAACTAGCTAGCAAGAAAAATAGAATGCAATGCCAATACAACTTACTTTTGTTGACAGAATAGAGCAAGTTACATCATGTCCCATGGTGGTCGCTGGACCTTATCAATGACCTCTGGATTCACACTGTATCAAGAGTGCAAATCCATCCAATAAACCATGAAACTCAAGGAGAGGATTGTTATTACAGTCATTAAGGTGAGGCTATAGAAAAGTCAGTAACAGGAACATGGACCATTTCTCACACTGCTGTTGTCAGCATTCTGTGATGGTCTCTGTTTGTGTAACTTCTCCACCTGCTTGTAATATGTGTCTGAAGACAGGGTAGACAACAAAAGGGCAGTGATCTCCAAATCAGGAGAATGTTATCAGGCAAAGCAGATAGTACTTCAGAAGAGTCATGTACAACAGAAAAACAGGGTGGGGCAGGAAGGGACAGAGAGATTAATAGTAGCTGGCCAAGACTAGGCTATTCATCTTGACAGGCTATTAAACCAGATCCTGGAATCTAAAATTACAGAAACAACAGAATCTCTCATGGACAAAATGGCATTTGCTCACCAAAGCTAGTGACAAAATTCGATAAGCACAATTATAAATAAAGAGCGCCCTTCAGTTCCTCCAATAAAGTGATTCTCTTAAATTCACTTGTGTCTATATCTCAGTCTATCACTGTCCATTCTGATTCAGCTCTGACAAGGTAATTATTAACAAATAGCTTTTCTATAAAACGGCAAGCAGTGGTTACTGCACATATTATTCAGTTACAAAATGTTTAGTCACTATCTGTAAGATTGTACTCCAGACTAACCAATTTATGTCCAAGCCAAATCTAATACATGTTAGCAAAGGTGCACTTTTAACATTATATAATTGTATGATGCAGGCATCCTTCAAATGACATTGACCACTCAGGTTATCTGCCCTGAAACTGGATTGTAAATGATGAACATTGCATTTACTGATCTTTGACATACTTGTAAAACTTGTCCTTTAATCCAATTTGCAGCAAAAAAAAACTCATGTAAAGGAGTATTTCGAACATGGTCATTGAAACATAATAAATTTTTACTATGCCTTCCCTGACAGTTTTAAAAACTGCAAATGCAGGACAGATTTTGTCAATGAATCGTAAACAGTTTAACAGTTTAAGGTTTATTAAAGCTATCTATTACATTGTATTTACTAACTATTGTATATGGGTCAGCAGCATCTTGATTTTGCCCATATCACTCAGCCCCATCGCACTGTTGTATTCAAGAGCAACTTACAGTACTGACTTCTGGAGATTCCTTGGAATTTTTTGCCTGTTTCCCCCTCAATACAAGTCCTGGAGCACTGCAGCAGAATTGCGACATTTATATTGAAGGAAAAGTCCAGCAACTTACAACATGTCACTGAGCTTGTGTCTCAAGTGAAAGCAATGCTTGCCAGAGTGTAGAAATTGAAATGTTCCCTCAGTGACTTTTGCCATTTTAAAATGAGTTTACAAAACACAACACTTTTAAACTTGTGTTTTAAAATAACTTAGCTGTTAGATTATTTTAAAACACAAGGTTAAAGACTTGAGGCAGGGGTGTCCAACCTTTCTGTGTGGGGGACCACAATACAATTTTTGTCCGACATAGGGGTCCAGTGAGACAATCGTGGAAAGATGAAGGCATTAAAAATGATACACTATGATTTGAAACAACAACAAATGAGAATTTTGTCAAGAAGTTTTATATGAGAAGGTTAATTGATTAACATACTTTCTCATCACTATGTTAGACACTGATTTTGTGAGATACCTAGCATTTTTATACTTTCACAGGTAGTCAGTGCTTGTCTGCACACTTGTTCTAGCAATGCGGAACATTCCGGACAGATGTCCATCTGTCAGAAGTGATCTTGATTGCGCACTCCCTCTCTTCTCTCTTTCTCTGTCTGTCTGTCTTTCTGTCTCTCTCTCTCTTCCCCTCCCTCTATGTGTCACTCTCTATTTTCCCCATCGCTGTGGTTTCACCTCCATTTGTCGCTCCCTCCTCCGTGTGCTAGCCACCCTTCAGTGTGCTGCTCCCCCATCCCCGTTTATCACACCCACCATGTGTTGTCGTCCCCCCCACTCTATGTCCGCCCTCGCATCATCCCCGCCCCCCTCTGAGTCATCTCCTCCCTGTGCCACAGCACCCGTGTTGCCCCCACTGTTCTGTGTCGCACCCCCGCCCGTGTGTTGGCCCCTCCGCTCTGGGTCATCCCCCACCTTCTGTGCCATTCCCCCCCATGTCGCCACCCCCCCCGCCCATGTGCCGTACCACCCGTCTGTGCCATCTCACCCCTCTGTGTCATTCCTGCCCTGTGTGCTATTCCCCCGCCATGTCGTACCCCGCTTTGTGTCGCCGCCCCCATGTTGCTCCCTCCTCCCATATTACCCGCCCATCCCCTGTGTCGCACCCCTCCATGTCATTTGCCACCCCCCCCCCCCATGTCGGCCAAGGCGTTCTCCCCATGTTTTTCTCTCCATGTCAGCCCCCAGTGTCGTCCCTCCGTGTCATGTCAGCCCCCGTGTCACCCTCCCTTGTGGCACCCCCCCACTCTGTGTCAGTCCCCCCATGTCGTTTTCCCCCTGTGTCGTTCCCCTTGTGTTATCCCGCCCTGTCTTTCCTCCCCCCATGTCGTTATCCCTGTGTCATTCTCCTCCTCTGTGCCATCCCCCACTCTGTGTCATCCCCCACTCTGTGTTGTTCCCCCTTTCTGTGTTGTTCCCCCTTCTATATGCCTTGGTTCCTTAACATTTCTGGGAGGATATTTGTGTTCTCCTTTGTGAAGGCAGAACCAAATTATATGTTCAATTGTTCTGCAATTTCTTCATTCCCCATTATAATTTCCTCCGTTTCTGACTGTTAGGGACCTACATTACTTTTCTCTAATCTTTTTCTCTTCACATATTTATAGAAGTTTTTACAGTTAGTTTTTATGTACCCTGCAAGTTTACTCTCATACTCTACTTCCCCCTGCTTAATACACCTCCTTTCCTGAATTCTAAACTGCTCCCAATCCTCAGAGTGGCTGCTTTTTCTGGCAATTTTATATGCCTCCTCTTTGGATCTAATACTATCCCTAATTTCTTTTGTAATCCACAGTTGAGCCACTTTTCCGGTGTTATTTTTGTGTCAGACTGGAATGAATAATTGTTGTAATTCATGTACATGTTCTTGAAATGTTATCTGTTGCCGATCGACCGTCAACTCTTTTAGTAAATTTCCTCAATCTACTATAGCCAACTCGCGCCACAGACCTTCGTAGTTTCCTTTATTTAGATTCAGGACCCTAGTTTCGAACTCAACTACTTCACATTCCATCTGAATGAAGAATTCATTAAGTTATGGTTGCTCCTCCCCAAGGGACCCCGCACAACAAGATTGTTTATTTATCCTTTCCCATTGCACAATACCCAGTCTAGGATAGCCTGTTCTCTATTTGATTCCCCAATGTATTGGTCTAAAAAAACCATCAGGTACACACTCCAGGAATTCCTCCTCCACAGTATTATTGCTAATTTGATTTGACCAATCTATATGTAGATTAAGGTCACCCATGATTACAGTTGTACCCTTATTGCATGCATCTCTAATTTCCTGTTTAAAACCATCCCCTACATCTCCACTACTGTTTGGGGGCCTGTAGATAACCCCCACCAATGTTTTCTGTGCCTTGGTGTTTCTTAGCTCCACCCATACAGATTCCACATCATGATTCTCCGAACCAATATCCTTTCTCACTATTGCATTGATTTCCTCCTTTAATAACAAAACTGTCCCACATCCTTTCCCTTTCTCCCTGTCCTTCCTAATATTGAATAGCCCTGGATGTTCAGTTCCCATCCTTGGTTCCCAGTTCCCAGCCATGTCTCTGCAATCACAACTATATCATAACTGTTTATATCTATTTTCTCTGTTAATTCATCTACCTTATTGTGAATGCTCCGCTCATGAAGACACAATGCCTTTAGACATGTCTTTTTAACATTGTTAGTCATCTTAGCCTTATTTTGCACCATGGCCCCATTTGTTTCTCTGCCTTCCACTTTCGCTTCTTACCTTTCTGTCTTTCATTTCTATCCTTGTTCCCCCTCTTCTGTCTCCCTGCTCAGATTCCCATCCCCCTGCCATTCTAGTTTAAACCTTCCCTGAGAGCAGTAGCAAACACCATACCCCTCCCCCACCCACAAAGGAAATTGGTCCCAATCCTGCCCAGATGCAACCTGTCCACTTGTACTGGTCCCTTCCCCAGAACTGGATCCAATGTCTCAGGAATCTGAATCCCTCCCCACTACACCATTTCTCCAGCCACGTATTCATCTGCTATTTCCTGCTATTCCCGCGTTTGCTAGCATGTGGCAATGGTAATAATCCAGAGATTACTATCTTTGAGGTCCTACTTTTTAATTTACGTCCTAACTCCCTATATTCATCTTGTAGGACCTCATCCCTATTTTTACCGATGTTGTAGGTCCCGATATGTACCACGACAACTGGCTGCTCGCCCTCCCCCGTCAGAATGCCCTGCAGCCGCTCAGACACATCCTTGAACCTAGCACGAGGGAGGCAACATACCATCCTGGAGTCTGTTTTGCGGCAACAGAAAAGCCTGTCTGTTCCCCTTACGATTGAATCCCCTTTCACTATAGCCCTGCCACTCTTCTTTCTCCCCTCCTGTGCAGCTGAGCCACCCATGAACTTTATTCTTGCTGCTTTCCCCCAGCAATCTCCCCCAACAATATCCAAAGTGGTATATCTGTGAGAGAGGGGGATGGCCACAGGGGACTCCTGGACAACCTACCTTCCTCTACTCTGCCTGGTGGTCACCAATTCCCTTTCTGCCTTTGTAGCATTTGCCTGCGGTATGACCACCATGTTAAATGTGCTATCTATGACCATCTCAGCATCGCGGATGCTCCACAATGAATCCGCCCGTAGCTCCAGATCCGTAAAGCGGGTAGCCAGTAGTTGCAGATGGATACTCTTCCTGCACACATGGTCATCAGGGACACTGGAAGCCTCCCTGATTTCCCACATAGCGCAGGAGGAGCATATCATGGGTGCGAGATCTCTTGCCATGACTTACCTTTAGATTACTTAGTTAGTCTCTTTAATTAAAACATAATAATTATGCTAGGGGCCTTGTCGGACTCCAAACACTACCCACTATAATCTAAAGTCCTTACTGTTACTTTTGAAGCGAATGGACTGCAGTCGTAAAAATTGTGGAAAAACTCACCTGAACCTACTTACCAATCAGCTGCTTCCCTGTGCCCTGCTTCATCCAGTCAGTAAAATCCCTCAGGCAGAACTCAAAGCCTCACTGTGTCCTAAAAGCACTCTTCTAATCAGTAATTGTTCATAAATTACACTAATTTTAACAAAA
The DNA here is from genome assembly GCF_036365525.1 of Heterodontus francisci. Taxonomy (NCBI): domain Eukaryota; kingdom Metazoa; phylum Chordata; class Chondrichthyes; order Heterodontiformes; family Heterodontidae; genus Heterodontus; species Heterodontus francisci. The sequence continues at coordinate 122,851 of NW_027142177.1, read as the reverse complement.
CATTAGTGGTATTAACCTTATCACTTACACGGTAGCTATTTGAGGCTTCAAAAAAAGACCTTTTACCCCGATTTATAAGCTATTTACAGGTAATAACAGCTGTTACTTAACAACCAATCAGCTTACAGATCTCCCATGATGGCATTGTAGTTTTTTTCCTCTTTTGAAACTCAGCGCTCGACTACACAGCGAGTGAGCCTCCGACTGCCGCTGCTCTGGTCTGAGGTAGGTGAGGGCCTTGAGCCCCACTCTTTATTTCCTCAGGTCTGGATCCGCCTCTTCCCAGGTCCACTGCCGACTGCAGCTGCTCCTGTCCAAGGTCATTTCAAGGAAATTAAATACAGGAAGATATTAATAAACTTGCAGAACGGGCATTTAATTGACAAATAGACTTCCATATAATTGAGTGTGAGGTGGCACATTTTAGTTGGAAAAATAAGGAGGCCACTCCTTAGAAAATCACTTTCTAATTGGGGTAGAGGAGTTGAGGGATCTGAGGGTACACATACACAAATCACTGCAGCAATATAGGTTAATAAGGCCATCAAAAAGCAAACAAAGCACCAGGGATCATTTCCAGAGGGATAGACTTGAAAAGCAGAGAACAGAAAATGCTGGAAAAGCTCAGCAGGTCGAGCAGCATCTGTGACGAGAGAAACAGAACTAAAGTTTCAAATCGCTGAAATTTAATCATAACTGACAAAGTTTAGAAATGTAATCGGCTTTGAGCAAATGAAACTAGGGAGGGTAGGTACAAGAACAAAAGGGAAGGTCTGTGATTGGGTGGAGGGTGGGGGAGATTAAATGACAAAGAGGTCATGGAATAAAAGGAAAAGGGAGTGGTGAAAAAATGCTTTGTCTTTTCCGAACAAGGCTCTGTCTATTACGAGAAACATTACCACTCCCTTTGCCTTTTATTCCATGACATCTTTGTCATTTAATGTCGCTGCCCTCCCCTCACGTCAACGACCTGAAAAATTAACACTGTTTCTGTCTCCACACATGTTGCCAAACCTGCTAAGTATTTATAACATTTGTTGTTTTTATTTCCGATTTCCAACATCCACGGTATATTGCTTTTATTTATTCTAATTAAAATCTGTGATGGAATTTGTTCAAATACAAAAATATTAGGTCACTAAAATGTGAAGCAGTCTTATGAAGTCTTATGAAGGTGTTCCGAAGAAGGGTCACTGACCCGAAACGTTAACTCTGCTTCTCTTTCCACAGATGCTGCCAGACCTGCTGAGTGAATCCAGCATTTCTTGTTTTTGTTTCAGATTTCCAGCATCCGCAGTATTTTGCTTTTATTACGGATAAACAATTGTTGCAGTTCATCCATGCGTTCTTTAAATGTTTGCTATTGCCTATCCACCGTCATCCCTTTAAGTAACGTTTCCCAATCTCATACCTTCGTAGTTTCCTTTACTAAGATTCAGGACACTTGTCTCAGAATCAATTACATCACTCCCCACCTTGATGAAGAATTCCATTATATTATGGTCACTCGTCCCCAAGGGGTCTCGCACCACTAGATTGTCATAGAGTCATAGAGTCATACAGCACAGAAACAGGCCCTTCGGCCCATCGTGTCTCTGCCGGCCATACAGCACCCAACTGTTCTATTCCCATATTCTTGCACTTAGCCCATAGCCCTGTATGCTATGGCGTTTCAAGTGGTCATCTAAATGCTTCTTAAATGTTGTGAGGGTTCCTGCCTCCACCCCACCTCTTCAGGCAGTGCGTTCCAGATTCCAACCACCCTCTGGGTGAAAAATGTTTTCCTCAAATCTCCCCTAAACCTCCTGCCCCTTACCCTAAATCTATGCCCCCTGGTTCTTGACCCCATCACCAAGGGAAAAAGTTTCCTCCGATCTAACCTATCAATGCCCCTCATATTCTTGTACACCTCAATCATGTCCCCCCTCAGCCTTCTCCGCTCCAAGGAAAACAACCCGAGCCTTTTCAGTCTCTCTTCACAGCTGAAATGCTCCAGCCCAGGCAACATCCTGGTGAAACTCTTCTGCATCCTCTCCAGTGCAATCACATCCTTCCAATAGTGTGGTGACCAGAACTATACACAGTACTCCAGCTGTGGCCCAGATAGTGTTTTATACAGCACCATCATAACCTCCCTGATCTTATATCCTATGCCTCGGTTAATAAAGGCAAGTATCCTTTATGCCTTCCTCACCACCTTATCTACTGTGCTGCTGCCTTCAGTGATCTATGGACAAGTACACCAAGGTCCCTCTGACTTTCTGTACTTCCTAGGGTCCAATCACCCATTGTGTATTCCCTTGCCTTGTTAGTCCTCCCAAAATGCATTACCTCACACTTTTCAGAATTAAATTCCATTTGCCACTGCTCCGCCCATCTTACCATCCCATCTAGATCTCCCTGTAATCTAAGGATTTCCTCCTCAGTATTTACAACACCACCAATTTTCCTGTCATCTGCGAACTTACTGATCATACCTCCTATATTCACGTCTCAATCATTAATGTACACTACAAACAACAAGAGTCCCAGCACCGATCCCTGTGGTACACCACTGGTCACAGGCTTCCAATGGCAAAAACAGCCCTCGACCATTACCCTCTGCCTCCTGCCACTAAGCCAATTTTGGATCCAATTTGCCAAATTGCCCTGGATCCCATGGGCTCTTACCTTCTTAACCAATCTGCCATGCGGAACTTATCAAAAGCCTTACTGAAATCCATGTATACTACATCTACTGCTTTACCCTCATCGACACATCTGGTCACCTCCTGTAAAAATTCAATCAAGTTAGACACGATCTCCCCCTGACAAAGCCACGCTGACTATCCCTGATTAATCCCTGCCTCTCCAAGTGGGGATTAACCCTGTCCCTCAGAATTTTTCCAATATTTTCCCAACCACTGATGTTATACTCACCAGCCTGTATTAACCTAGTTTATTCCTACTACCCTTCTTGAATAATGGTACCACATTCGCTGTCCTCCAGTCCTCTGGAACCTCTCCTGTGGCCAGAGAGGATTTGAAAATTTGTGTCAAAGCCCCTGCTAGCTCCTCTCTTGCCTCACATAACAGCCTGGGATACATCTCATCTGGGCCTGAGGATTTATCCACTTTTAAGCCCACTAAAACAGTTAATATCTCCTGCCTTTCAATGCTCATTTGTTCAAGTATATCACAATCCCCCTCCCCGATCTCTACACCTACATCGTCCTTCTCCATAGTGAACACCGATGAAAAGTAATCATTTAAAACCTCACCTATGTCCTCCGGCTCCACACAAAGATTGCCACCTTGGTCCCTAATGGGCCCTACTCTTTCCCTGGTTATCCTCTTACCCTTAATATACTTATAAAATGCCTTGGGATTTTCCTTTAGCTTGCCCGCCAGTATTTTCTCATGCCCCCTCTTCGCTCTCCTAATTACTTTTTTAAGTGCCACCCTACACTTTCTATACTCCTCTAGTGCCTCCGCTGTTTTCGGTGCTTGGGATCTCCCATGAGCCTCCTATTTTTTTCTGATCCAATGCTCTATATCCCTTGACATCTAGGGTTCCCTGGGCCTTTTAGTCCTACCCTTCACTTTAACGGGTACATGTTGGCTTTGGACTCTCACTATTTCCTCTTTGAATGACTCCCACTGATGTGATGTAGCCTTTCCTACAAGTAGCTGCTCCCAGTCCACTTTGGCCAGATCCTGTTTTATCATATAGAAATCAGCCTTCCTCCAATTCAGTACCTTTATTTCTGGTCCATCTTTGTCCTTTTCCATAACTACCTTAAATCTTACAGAGTTATGGTCACTATCCCCAAAATGATTCCCCACTGACACTTCTACCACTTGACTGGCTTCATTCCCTAGGATTAGATTTTAGATTTGATTTTGAGATACAGCACTGAAACAGGCCCTTCGGCCCACCGAGTCTGTGCCGACCATTAACCACCCATTTATACTAATCCTACACTAATCCCATATTTCTACCACATCCTCACCTGTCCCTATATTCCCCTACCACCTACCTATACTAGGGGCAATTTATAATGGCCAATTTACCTATCAACCTGCAAGTCTTTTGGCTGTGGGAGGAAACCGGAGCACCCGGAGGAAACCCACGCAGACACAGGGAGAACTTGCAAACTCCACACAGGCAGGACCCAGAATTGAACCCGGGTCGCTGGAGCTGTGAGGCTGCAGTGCTAACCACTGCGCCACTGTGCCGCCCATTAGGTCCAGTACTGTCCCTTCCCTTGTAGGACTTTCCACAGACTGGCTCAAAAAGTTCTCCTGCATGCATTTTGAGAATTTCGCCCCTTTTAAGTCTTTTGCACTAAGACTATCCCAGTTAATATTGGGGAAGTTGAAATCCCCTACTATTATTACCCTATTATTTTCACACCTCTCAGAGATTTGCCTACATATTTGCTCCTCTATCCCTTCCTGAATGTTTGGAGGCCTGTAATAGACACCCAGCCAAGTTATTGCCCCCTTTTTGTTTTTAAATTCTCCCCAAATGGCCTCATTTGAGGAACTGTCTGAGATGTCATCCCTCCTTACTGCAGTAATTGACTCCTTGATCAAAAATGCGATGCCACCTCCTCTTTTATCCCCTGCCTGTCACGCCTGAAGATTCTATATCCTGGAATATTGAGCTGCCAGTCCTGTCCCTCCCTCAACCATGTCTCTGTGATAGCAATAATATCATAATCCCATGTGCTAATCAACCCTCAATTCATCTGCCTTACTAGTAAGACTCCTTGCATTGAAATAGCTGCAATCCAACCTTGCATTTTTCCCTTGTGCCTTACCAGGTCTATATTTGTTCTGCCTTCCAGGCAGGCTCACTTTCTGTTCTATATTACCCCCTACCATACCTCCACTCTGTATCCCATCCCCCTGCCAAATTAGTTTGAACTCCCCTCCCCACCAACAGAACTAGCAAATCTCCCAGCAAGGATGCTTGTCCCATTCCGGTTCAGGTGCAACCCGTCCAACTTGTACAGGTCCCACCTTTGCCAGAAACAGACCCAGTGATCCAAGAAGCGAAAGCCCTCCCTCCTGCACCATCTCCTCAGCCATGCATTCATCTGCTCTATCCTCCTATTTCTAAACTCACGAGCACGTGGCACCGGGAGTAATCCAGAGATTACAACCTTAGAGGTCCTGCTTTTTAATCTGCTACCTAGCTCCCAAAATTCTTGTTGCAGGACCACATCCCTCTTTCTACCTATGTCATTGGTACCAATGTGTACCACGACCTCTGGCTCCTCACCTTCTCCCTCCAGAATGTCCTGCAGCCGCTCCGTAACATCCTTGACCCTAGCACCAGGGAGGCAAAATACCATCCTGGAGTCATGTTTGCGGCCACAGAAACGCCTATCTGTACCCCTTACGAAAGAATCCCCTATCACTATAGCTCTTCCATTCCTTTTTCCGCCCCTGCTGTGCAGCAGAGCCATCCTTGGTGCCATGGACCTGGCTGTTTCTGTTTTCCCCTGGGAGGTCATTCCCCCAAACTGTATCCAAAGCGGTATATCTGTTTGAGAGGGGGTTGGCCACAGGGGACACCTGTACTACCTGCCTGCGCCTACTACTCCGCCTGGTGGTCACCCATCCCTTTTCTGCCCGTGCTGCCATTACCTGCGGTGTGAGCACCTCTCTAAACGTGCTATCCACGACGTCCTCAGCATCATGGATGCTGCACAGTGAATCCACCCGCAGCTCTAGCTCCGTAATGCGGCTAGTCAGTAGCTGCAGATGGATACACTTCCTGCACACATGGTTGTCAGGGACACTGGAGGCATCCCTGATTTCCCACATTGTGCAGGAGGAGCATACCACAGGGCTGAGCTCTCCTGCCATGACTTATCTTTAAATTAATTTAGTTACTCCCTTTAAAAAATACTAATTACACTAGGGGTCTTGTTCTACTCCAGACACGACCCACTACAATCTAAAGTCCTTAATAAATTATTCTAATTTAAGTAGTACTACTCACCTTATCACTTGAAGTTTTTTTTAAAAAAACTTTCCCCTTTTTTAAGCAATTTAAATGCACCAACAGCTGTTACTTACCCAACCAATCACCTTGCAGAATTCCCGTGATTTCACTGTAAGTTTTTTTTCCCCGCTTTTTGAGTCTCAGTGCGTGCTGAGAGACACAGAGAGACTGCCGCCGCTCCGGATGAGGTTCCACGCAGGTCCGCCAGCTGCCGCTCCGCTCTGCTCCCAGGTAAGTTAATTATTCCTCTCTCATTACACAATACCCGGTCTAGGATTGCCTGTTGTCTAGTTGGTTCCTCAATGTATTGGTCCAGAAAACCATGATATATACACTCTAAGAATTCCTCCTCTATGGTATTGTGACTAATTTGATTTGCCCAATCTGTATGCAGATTAAAGTCACCCATAATTACAGATGTTCCTTTATCACATGCATCTCTAATTTCCTGTTTAATGCCATTCCCAACATTACCACTACAGTTTGGGGGTCTATGGTACAACCCTCAGTAACGTTTTTTGCCCCTTAGTGTTTCTCAGCTCTACCCATACAGATTCCACATCGTCAGAGCTAATATCTTTCCTCACTATTGTGTTAATTTCCTCTTTAATCAGCAATGCAACTCCACTGCCTTTTGCTTTTTGTCTGTCCTTCCTAAATACTGAATATCCCTGGATGTTCATTTCCCATCCCTGGTCACCTTGCAGCTATGTCTCCGTAATCCCGACGATATGATACCCCTTTACATCTATTTGAGCGATTAATTCATCCACTTTATTGTGAATGCTCCGCGCGTTAAGGCACAAAGCCTTAAGGCTTGTCTTTTTCACATTACTTGTCCCCTTCACACACTTTTCACTGTGCCCTGTTTGATTCTGGCCCTTGATTTCTCTGCCTATCACTTTTCTATTCCCCTTACTGTCTTTTGTTCTTGTTTTGATCCCTCTTCCTCTGACTCCTTGCAAAGGTTCCCATCCACCTGCCATTTTAATTTAAACCCTCCCCAACCACTCTAGCAAATACTCCCCCTGGGACATCAGTCCTGGTCTTGCCCAGGTGTAACCTGTCCAGTTTGTACTGGTCCACTCTCCCCCAGAACTGGTCCCAATGCCCCAGGAATCTAAAACCCTCCCCCTCGCACCATATCTTCAGCCACGTATTCATCTGATATATCCTGCTATTTCTACTCTGACTAGCACGTGGCACTGGTAGTTATCCTGAAATCACTACCTTTGAGGTCCTATTTTTCAACTTATTTCTTAGCTCCCTATATTCTGCTTTTAGGACCTCATCTTTTTTTTACCTATGTCATTTGTACCAATGTGTACCACGACCACTGGCTGTTCACCCTCCCCCTTCAGAATGTCCTGTAACTGCTCTGAGACATCCTTGACCCTAGCACCAGGAAGGCAACATACCATCTTGGAGTCTTTTTTGCGGCCACAGAAACGCCTATCTATTCCCCTTACAATTGAATCCCCTATAACTATTGCATTCCCACACTTTTTACTCCTCCCCTGTGCAGCAGAGCCAACCGTGGTGCAACGAATAGGGCTGTTGCTGCTTTTGCCTGAGAGGCCATTCCCCCCAACTGTATCCAAAGCAGTATACCTGTTTTGCAGGGGAATAGCCACAGGAGATTCCTGAACTGCCTGCCTAGTCCTCTTGCTCTGCCTGGTGGTCACCCATTCCGCTCCTGCCTGTGGGATCTGAGCCTGCAGTGAGACCATCTCTCTGTACGTGCTATCACAATACTCTCTGTCTTGTGGATGTTCCACAGTGTCCCCAGCTGCTGCTCCAGCTCCAAAACCCGGGCTTCCAGGAGCTGCAGCTGGAGACACTTCCTGCACACATGCTGGTCCCGGGCACTGGAATTGTTCTCGGCTTCCGACATGGAGCACGATGAGCACGCCACGGCTTTGAGCTCCTCTGCGATGACTTAACCCTTTAAATTAAATTAAACCTTCTGGCAGATCTTAATGTCCAATAATATCAGTTACTCCAGGGCTCTTCTTCCCTGGTCCTCGTTACTACAGAACTCCCCCCCAAAAAAACACTACTTACTATATTTGAAATAAACTTTAAACTTTTAAACTTTTCTTACCTGAGATACTTACCCAGCTATTTAGAGCTATTCCCGAACAGCAGTGACTCACCAACCAATCAACTTGCAGCTCTCCTGTGATGTCACTGTTGTTTTTTTTTCAAAACTCCTTCCCGCTGCCGCTGCACTTTTAAACTCTGCCGGTCTCATTTAGTCTCGCTCCTTCCTGCTGCCACTGCACTTTTAAACTCTGCCGGTCTCACTCAGTATCGCTCCTTCCTGCTGCCGCTGCTCTTTTAAGTTCTGCCGGTCTCGCTTAGTCTCACTGCTTCCTGCTGCCGCTGCTCTTTTAAGCTCTGCCGGTCTCACTCAGTCTCGCTCCTTCCCGCTGCAGCTGCTCTTTTAAACTCTGCCGGTCTCGCTCGGTCTCGCTCCTTCCTGCTGCCGCTGCACTTTTAAACTCTGCTGCTCTCGCACAGTCTCCGCTCATACACCCAATATTTCTGCTACCTCGGGAATGAGAGCAGAGGATGTGACTGAGGAGGGATCCTGCCGCCCAACGGCTGATGCCACAATGACATCAGCAGACAGCAACAGAGGGGGAGGCTGCTCAGAATGTAGCCCTCCAGGGAAGGCACCGTAGAAGACTTGCACTGGCTCATCAGCGCATACTCAGGACAAGGACAAATCACATTCAAAGAACAAAGAACAAAGAAAATTACAGCACAGGAACAGGCCCTTCGGCCCTCCAAGCCTGCGCCGATCCAGATCCTCTATCTAAACCTGTCGCCTATTTTCTAAGGGTCTGTATCTCTTTGCTTCCTGCCCATTCATGTATCTGTCTAGATGTCAGAGAGTCAATGCAAGAGATGCCTGAGGATGTTTGGTGAAATGGTCACTGAGATCTGTGGGATCATTCAGCGGACCTGCAGCCACGTGGTTTTGGGAGGTATCCCATGCCAGTTGCCCTCAAGCTGACTGCGGCCCTAAAATTTGTTGCAAGTGTGCTTTCCAGTACTGAGCAGGTGACACATTTTGCTCACAGGCTTCCACTCACAGGTGCATAAAAGAGGCAACCAATACCATATTCCATTGTGTCAATGATGTCATCTATTTCCCAGTAGATCAGGACAGCCAAGCAGCAAGGTCAGTGGCCTTCAGCACCATTGCTCGTTTCCCAAGAGTACAAGGGATGATCGACTGCACTCATGTGGCCTTTAGAGCTCCCTGGGTCAAGCCAGCTGCATTGGTGACTCACAAAAGTTTTCATTCTTTGAATGTTCAACTAGTTTGCGTCGGAGGGTGAGAAATTATACAGGTCTGTGCTTGTTTCCCAGGGAACTGTCATGACACATACATTTTGCAAAACTCACAACAAACCGGAATTTTGGAGCACCAACCCAAGCTGACATCTGGATACTGGGTGACAAGGATTACTCCCTTTGGAAAGAGTCAATCACACCATTGAGACACCCGCAAAGTGCAGCTGAAGAGTCTTGCAATGCAGCTCACACCTCCACCAGAGAGATAATCGAGCACAGCATTGGCTCACTGAAAATGCACTTCCACTGCCTTGACAGGTCAGGACAGGCTCTGCAGTTTGCTCCACAGAGGGTCTCATGACTGCCACTGTGCACTACAGAACCTGGCAATGCAACATGGACACATTTTGAAGAAGAAGGAGGAACGGAAGGAGCACCACTCCTCATCAGAGGAGGATGATTTGGATCATCCTGAGGAGGAGCCCATTAATGTAAATGAGCCTTTAATCGATGCCAGGGCCATTGAGAGATGTGCACGGGGCATCGGGAATAAACTTACAATTGGCCGTTTCAGCCAAGAGTGAGGCACCAAAATGCTTACAGTTCCAACGCAGGAACTGCCTTGCTATCCTGGGATGTTGACCTCCCCCTGTCAGCCTAACCACAGTTCCAATCGAAAAGCAGGCGTCCTCTGACATCTATAATTGTATGTGAAGTGGAGCTTTGCTGAATGCACTGGCTCTTGAATACTGAATTGGAAAAACCTGTGGCACATTTGAACATATGTCTACCATCCAGCCAAGACCACTCAATCAACACCAGCTACACCATAATATCACTTTGACTGCACCTGCACCTTCTAACATTTCTGAGTTGTGACTGAACTCGAACAAATTCCTTTGCAAGGCATAGAAGGGAGTGCCTGCTGAGCCGACATATGAAAGTCTGTCACGACTATTACAAATCTACTACTAACAGTCAGTGAAGACTGAAGGATCAAACCTCAAAGTTAAAGGAAGATTGGCCATGTTCATCACTCCTTTGAACACATCAAAGCTTGCCAGCCATGAGGCGTGCCATTACATTTTGCTTGATTATTCGGCAAGTTTCAATGACTGATGAAAACGTAGCAAATACATGTATTGTTGAATATTTACATGTGTCACAATTTTACTTTGACCACATGCCACCTTCCTGCTCATAATTCTTTAATCTTTCTCTTCCAGCCATTATGTATTGGTGCAACCCTGACATTAGCCGCTGAGCTCAGGACAGTCTGCTCATTGCACTGCCCCGTTTTCCTGGATGACCCTGGTGGGCATCCTCTGGAGGTAAGCGCCTTGAGAGATTCATCCTACAGGGGGTCTCCAGCACTGATGCAGGAGCATCCTGTTTGAGATCACCTGCTGGAGTTAAAGGGGTCAATGTCGGGGGGAAGAGGAGACGCAGCTTACCCTGGGGGGTCCTGAGAGGAAGGCCCCGTGGCAGCAGGCACACGCTCCTCCTTCATCTGGGTGCCCGATGGCACCTGCCCATCTCCCCGAGGGGAAGGAGCACCCGTAGGGAGGTCCAGGCGCTTCGTCCCCTTGCACTTGCTGCAATTCCAGCAGACTTCTTTTGGCCTCGAACAGTGGATCATCATCAGTGTCGGGCTCAGCAGGGGCCTGCTCCCTAGTAGACCTCCGAATGTCAGGGGACCTGACTGTAACATGCTGCCTCAGCTGCTGTGGCATGTCTGTGTTGTGCCCACCAGCTTGGGACCCTGATTATATGTGCAAACCTTCCCCCCACTCCCCTCCCTGCCCCCCACAGGACAATGTGGATGTAACTGCGCTGGTGGAGGTTGCAGAAGAGGCAGATGATCCTCCTGTGTCCCCATATCACATCAACAGTAGGGTTGACACTTCATCCTTACGCCTTGACGATCTAACCTTGCCTTCCACAATGGCTCTTCCACCCTCCTCCCTGCAGTCTGCACTGCCTCCTCGTCTGCTGGGGTCAGGAGTCTGATGCCCAGTCCACCAGCCCCTGTCTTGTTTCGCTCCTGTTCATTCTGGGTCTGCTTGTCCAGCACGAGAAAGTGATGAGTTACTGACATGTCAAGTGATGCTTGACACCACTTGTCTACATGAATTGACATCACTCATTCTGGCCTATCAGGCGCACGCTGCATCCAAGCGCTACCAGACGCTAGAGTTGCACATCTCTCGGCACATTTGCTCGGTGACAACAAGGGCTGATCACACATTCGAACGCATGGCATGGCTGCTAACTGACAGACAGAAAACTTTCAGGAACCCGCGAGATATCTTTTGTAAAACTTTGGACACTTCACTTGCCCTCACTGATCTGAGCAGGTCATTAACCCGTTTCTGACACTGCACCCAGGTTCGACAAGTAACCATACAGTTCGACACCTCCTCTGCCACCTCCGTCTAGGCTGCCTACATCAGGTGGGATGTAGGGCCATCTACAGGGAAGTGGACCTCCTGCCTTCCCCTGATGGACAGGAGGAGCATCTGCAGGGAGGCATCACCGAACCATGGGGCTGCTTGCTGGCTGACATTGTGGTGGTGGTAGTGGTGATGGAGAGATGACAAATAATTAAGAGAGGTGGTCATGTTGTGGGAGAGGATGAAAAACGGATGAGGGTGGATATGAAATCAGAATGATTAAAGGGCAAGAGCATAGAAATCTCTCTATCATGGGGAAAATTGGCCAGGCTGGTGATCCTCTATGATTGCAATGCAGAATGATTTATAGCTGTGTGTTAATGGTGCTTTGCAGAATGATGTCGGGTTCCACCAACGAAAAGCCATCCTCGCCACACCATCACACGTGTCTCCCGTGCCTGCTGTTGAAACCTAAATTTTAATTTATAATTGCATGGGAGTCGGTCAAAAGGGAGGGACAGGAAGTGCCGCCAACTTCTGGTTCCGCCATCGGAAACGCTATGAGATACATAAAGCATCACCCACTGTTTCTTTCCACAGATGCTGCCCTACAGCTGTTAACGCAGAGGAGGCCTGTGACAAAATATAGGAAGATATTCATAAATTTGCAGAATGGGCATTTAATTGACAAACAGACTTCCATATAAATGAGTGTGAGGTGGTACATTTTGTTTGGAAAAATAAGGAGGCCACTCCTGAGAAAATCACTTTCTAATTGGAGTCGAGGGGTTGAGGGATCTAAGGGTACACATACACAAATCACTGTAGCGACATCGGTTAATGAGGCCATCAAAAAGCAATTAGGGCAGCACAGTGGCACAGTGGTTAGCACCGCAGCCTCAGAGCTCCAGGGATCCGGGTTCGATTCTGGGTACTGCCTGTGTGGAGTTTGCAAGTTCTCCCTGTGACCGTGTGGGTTTTCACCGGGTGCTCCGGTTTCCTCCCACAGCCAAAGACTTGCAGGTGATAGGTAAATTGGCCATTGTAAATTCCCCCTCGTGTAGGAATATGGTAGGGAATATGGGATAACTGTAGGGTTAGTATAAATGGGTGGTTGTTGGTTGGCACAGACTCGGTGGGCCGAAGGGCCTGTTTCAGTGCTGTATCTCTAAATTGAAATAAAACAAAGCACCAGGATTCATTTCTAAAGCGATAGAATTGAAAAGCAGAGAACAGAAAATGCTGGAAATACTCAGCAGGTCGGGCAGCATCTGTGGAGAGAGAAACAGAATTAATGTTTCAAATCGCTGACCTTTCATCAGAACTGGCAAAGTTTAGAAATGCAATAGGCTTTGAGCAAGTGAAAGGGGGATGGGGAAGAAGTACAAAAGTGATGATCTGTGATTGGGTGGCGGGCAGGAGAGATTAAGTGCAAAGAGGTCATGGAATAAAAGGCAAAGGGAGTGGTAATAGTTGTAGTAAAAGACAAAGCATTTTACCACTCCTTTTGCCTGATAGGGTGGTTGATACTGATTCAATAGTAGCCTTCAAAAAGGAATGTGATTAATACTTGAAGACAGTGGCCATGGAGGGAGATGGAATCAGAGACAAGGAAATGGAGGTTTTTGGGGAGCAGCCAAAAGCAATGGTTTCTGTCTTCCCAATATTTGACTCAAGGAATAGTGTCCCAACCAGGACGAGATGTCAGACAAGCGGTTGACAACACAGGGACAGCGGAGGATTGAGAGAGGCAGTAGAGACATAGAGCTCGGTGTTATCAGTGTACATGTGGAACCTGATTCCATGCCTTCAGTTGATACCAGCAACGGAGCATAGAATCATATGTAGATAAGTAAGAGGCAGATCCTTGTTTGTTTCCTCAGGTTCACAATTTCGGATGGAAAGAGAATGCAGTGCTGGAGATACGGTAGCTACGATTGGTTAAGCAAGAATGAAACCAAATGAGGGCAGTCTCAAGAAGCTGAACAATGGAAGCGTGCTTTGGGAGGATGGTGTGGTTGTCTGTGTTAAAAGCTGCAGTAAGTTCAGGAAGGATGTAAAGGGATAGTGCACAACAGTCACAGAGAATGTGATTTGTGACTGATTAGAGTAATTTCAGTGCTATGATGGGGTGGAAACTTGAGAGATGCAATAATGAAATTGTGGAAAAGATGCACATGGATTTGGAAAACAACACTTTGAAGGACTTTGGAGTGAAAAGGGATGTTGGAGATGAAGCAGTAGTTTACAAGTACAGAGAGGTCAAGGGTGTTTCTTTTGAGGACGGGATGATTATGGTAGTTTTGAAAGGGAGGGAGTAAGTACCTGAGGCGAAGGAACCATTTAGAGTCGGGACTAAGAAGTTGGATGGTAAGTATTTTAGTGGGAATGGAGGTCAACTGAGCAAGAGTTGATCTCATGGGCAAGATGAATTCGGCAAGGGCATGAGGGTGAAATTGCAGAAAGAACAGGGTCAGGGCTAAGGCAGGTGAGAGCCTTGAGGGAGATTTGGCTTAGTGAGCAAGGAAAAGGGGGGATGCAGAAAAGCCAGCTGAATGGATAGTCTCAATCTTGGCGGCAAAGAAGTGCGTGAGCTCCAAGGCTATTACAATTAAAAGTGAAAGTGGAAAGGGCAGAGGAGAAGGCTTTAAGGAGATGACTGATTGTGCAGATAGGAAGCCGAGGGTCATCTTTGCTCTTCAGAATGATCATCCTAAGGGAGTAAGTGGTTTTGGCAGAGTAGAGCAAGGAACTGTTAATTCTTAATGTGGTCAAGCCACATCTGGGGATGGATGGCAAAACCACATATGCCACATAAGTTCTTGTCTCCACCCCTCAATCTTTAAAGAGTGAAGATGGGGGCTGTACTCGCAAAATGACCAGGATGGAATAGAGTAATGGTTTTGACGGGGGGCAGTGGCATCAAAGGTGTAAAAAAAAGGCAGTGGTTCAGCAGATCAAAAGCTGCAGTAATATCGTGGGGAAAGGAGAGTCAAAGGCTAAGTAGTTGGGAGTTGGAAAGTGACATAAGTGACACAGGAGAGATCTTATTCCAGGACCAGGAACATAAGGAAGTGTGGTTAAATGTGGTTAGGGGATGTGGATGGTGACAGATATTAGCTAGTGTATTTGTTATATTCAATTGAACAATTAACTGTAACTTTATACCCTATGTATTTCATACCATGTCCAATTTAACAGTGGGCTGAACTTTCAAGTCCCGTTGGGGGACAGGAACAGAGGCAGGCAGTGGACAAAAACACCAGAACCAGCAAGCGTGCCGATTTCCTGACGCTGTTCCTGATGCCTGCAAGTTTCATCAGGGTGGGGGGTGGCACTGTAGGAACAAAAGAGGTTAACATGTTTCATCTGTTGGATGAATCTATGCAAGTTAATGGGCTGGTACAATTCACATGAGGCGCAATGTTTTAAAGTAGAATGATTTTAAGTGATGTTGTGGTTATACTTTGTATATGCATCAATGTATTATATTAAAATTAAGTTATGGACCTTGTGTTTGGAATCATGTTGTGTGAAATGTATAATTGTATGCTGTATTGGACAGATGGTGGAAGATGGTGTCTACTGTCGCAATAATACCAGAAGTGGTTTTTGCTCTGAAACAGGACGTCTTGATAACTGCCCTTCTACATTTTAATTAAGACAGACTCAGAGTCACAATAAGTGATAGACTTGTAGGCATCATGAGGATGGAAATGCAAGCCAAGGTATTCAGAGACCATTCATGACTGGAATGTTGATGGGGATAGCAAACATTCCCCATCGTGTGACAATGACATAGGCCATCAAGCTATCTGCAGAGACAATGTATGGAAGGTGAGGTCATACCTGACCAATCGAAAGGTTTAAGGTGAAATGTAACCTAACATGAAATGGAGCTACCTGGAGATGACCGAGAACCCGTGCCACATGAGTCTGCGAGTCTCCAGGCAGATGGTCACTGAGATATGTGCCCTTATCACCAAAGACCTCACACCCGGGTGTACTGTTCACCATGCCCTTCCAGTAGCTGTCAAAGTCACTGTCGTTTTGAAGTCTCCGTTTCTAGCTCCTTTCATGTATCAGCTGTGGACCTTGGTGGCATCACGCAAATGGCTGCATACTGCAACTAGCTGGTCACTAATGAGCTGTTTGCGAGAGAGGGACAGTACATTCAATTCCAGACAGATGTGACCTCACAGGCACAGAGGGCAGTAGGTTTTTTCTCAATCACCAGATTCCCCGAGGTGCATGGCATCATTGATTACATCCAAGTGGCCATCAAGGTACTCAGTGACCAGCCAGTGAGATTCATCAACAGGAAGGGCTTCCATTCCCTCAATGTTCAGCCGGTTTGCGACCACAAGAGCATCCTACTTGTGTGTGCTCGCTTTCCTGGCATCTGCCGTGACTCCTTCATCTTCTCAAAGTCCAGGATACTGCAACTCTTCACTTGACCACACCCCAAACTCTGTGGATGGATTCTAGCAGATAAATGATATTCTTTGAAGAGATGGCTACTCACCAATCTGAAAAAACCCAAGACAGAGGAACAGAGGTGCTCACGTGTCTCTTCCTGTGGCTTTGATGCAAATGACGGTTGTCCTCGTCAAGGAGGTGCTGGGGGGTGGGCTGGGCACATCCAGAGACTGCTGCATCTGCACAGATGCTCCCTCTGTCAGAGGGGCCAAGGAGGCTGAGGATGATGATGGCGTCCCATGAGGGGTAGTACTCACCCTCATGGGTGACCACCTCAGCCCTTGGCTGGCGCTCTGCATATCTGGAAGGGAGCATCAACTCATGTGCAACTGGCATCCCCTCCAAACATCCCTGCACCATCAGCACCACTGACCAGTCCATGCTCCAGAGTGTGGCATGCATCCTGTGTGCATCAGGGCACAGTTCCTACACGCACTGCAAGTACTGCTACATATGGCTCTCCATGAGGTTGGCCATACTCTCAATGGAGGAGCTCATGCGCTCAAAGCCCTGAGCCACGGTGTCACACATGGACTGGATGGACTCCTCCATTCTCTGCTCATGATCCTGCACTGCCTCAGGGAACTCTGACATGTAGAATCACATCTGTTGTGGTTGGTCTCGTGTCTTTCCTCTCTAGCCTCTTTTCCTATGACACCTGCAGCTGTGTTCAACTTAGCAGGGCTGTGTCTGTCCTCCATCCTCCGAGGGAAACTGTCCACAACTGCTTCTGCCTCTGCCACTGCCACATCCTCCTGCACACTAGTGCCATGCTCATTACCCAGTGACACCCAATCTAACCATGCACGAGGACCTATCGAGGTGACTATCTGTGCTGATGGAGGGTGCACTTCTAACTTATGATGATGCTTCTTCTGAGCTTTGCTGCTGCGCTTTGCCCAGTGATGATCTCATTGCCTCGACGTCTGCACCTGAGGAAGACATAAGAGGAAATCTGAGGCTTCCCAATGCAATGCGTTTGGTCTCCATTGCGCCAAATCCAGTGGTGCTACAGATCAGAATTTCGTCTCCAGATTACGATTAGAGATTGCACTATATGGATATATTTCTAAATGTAATACACAGACACCGCTTATGGGAATGACCACTGTAACTGAACTCAAGAGAATATGTGACACAGATTTGAAGTTTTTAACACAGGGCTACAGTAAATTTCCATCTCCCTTGCTATCAATTTATATTTTGTAATAAATGCCAATTTATTCTTACTGCTTGCTCGAGTTGTTAGAATTTGTAATTAACTGCCTGATAGGGTTGTGGAAACTGATTTACTGGCAGCTGTCAGAATGGAATTGGACAAATACTTGGAGAAAAAAACTGCAGGGATATGGAGAATGAGCCTGGAACTGGGAATAAATTGATTGCTCTTTGAAAGAACTGGAACAGACTTGATGGGCCAAATGGCCTCCTTCTGTGCTAAACTATTCTATAATTCATGCAGATTTCCTCTTCAGTTCCACATTGTGTTTTGCAGTAGATGCATGAAGATTTCCAACACCCCGAGAATGAGTTGAAAACTGCCTCAAATAAATACTGAGAAATAATAAAGTGGCTTCAGAGCCCCGAGTGCTCATCATATAATTAGGATCATAGGGACAGGAGGAGGCTAACTGGCCCTTCATTTCTGTTCCACTATTTTATTAGATCATGACTGATCTGTACACCACCTCTACTTACCAAACTTTGATCCACAATCCTTCGCTATCCTTACCTAACAAAAATCATTGGCTCAGACTTGAAAATTTCAATTCACCCAGCAGTCACAGCTTTTCAGGGAGAAGAATTCCAGATTAACACATTCCTTTATGAGAAAAAGCATATCCTGATTTCATTCAAAAGGCCGAGCTCTCATTTTACGATTATATCCCCTTGTTCTGGATTCCCCTGCCACAGGATATAATTTCTCTGAATCTAGCCCATTAAATCTTTGTCGTTTTATCTTGATTAGATCACCCTCAACCTTCTAAGCAGTAGAATAAAAACCAAGGGGGGAATTTTAAACTAAAAAACAGTCAGGTTTGTCTCAGATGGGCGTGTTAGTGTCTTAAGAACCATATTCTCAACCCAAACGCACCCACCTCTGGCTTTAACTGCGACTGAAAGGTGGGCGGGCAGCCAACCCACTCCAAGGAGGCAGGTTGATACTTTAAATATGATAAGGAGGCTCATTGTCATTCAGGTTTTCAACTTTAACTACCTCAGGGAACCTGGCAACTACATCCAGTCGTTGACTTGGTGGATCCAGTTGAGTGCCTTTACACTTCCAATTACCTGTCCTGCTGATCTCCCCACACCGAGGCCTCCAACCTCCCTCTGATCCCCAAACTTGGGATCGGCAGCCCACTCAATGAACCCCCCTCCCCCCCACCAACACTCACCCCAGAGATCTCCCCTCTCTCAATGGCGTGGACTTACCTGGTCCTGTCAGTCATGTTTGGCTTCTGGTTGGGCAACCAATTGATAACATCACGTGCATGCTGTAGAGTTAAAATCCTGACTTCTGAGTTTCCGAAGACTTTCCGACCACCGAGCTTCTGAGGTGTCAGGTAATTAAATATTCGCTCCAGGTTTCTGCAACCTGTCCTCATAATTTAAGCCTTGGTTTCGTTCAAGTGCATCTGCACTCTACCCACTCTTGGTGCCCAAACTAAATGCAGTGCTCCAAATGGGTCCACTGAGGTTCAGTACAACTGAAGCATCACTTCCCTCCTTTTGCAATCCAAATCAATTTGAAATCGTATAATAATACTCATATTTTAGTTATTTAATCCTACAGCATAAAGAGAAAGCTCACCATTTAGATGATGGATACAAGACATAGCATGTTAGTTCTACAAACTTTGCACAATATTAGTATGTCCATAAAATTGTGGATATTTGGGACCATTTTAAGCTATAATTTGTTCTCGGGAGTCATATGATGTCCATAAATCAATTAAGATTTCATCTTGTGGTGTAGTGATGCTATCTGAATCCCTCAATTAAATTACAGCTTTATTATTCATTCTCAACTCACCATAATTCTCTGTGTAAATATTTGTTCAGTGCCAGGACACTTGCAGTAAAAGTCATCTTTCCAGACTAATACGATCAGATGCTTGTGTGTGGGATGGACAAAGGGCAGTGAAAATGCACTCGAGGCACCTACGAGGATTTAGAAACACAGGAACATTACAAATAGGAGCCCATTCAGCCCCTCATGCCTGCTCCACCATTCATTAGATCATGATAACATGCACCTCAATTCCATGGACCTGCTGCTGCTCTATATCACTTGATACCGTTACCAATAACACAACTTGTATTTATATAGCACCTTTAACACAGCAAACGTCCCAAGGTGCTTCACAGGAACGTTATCAAATAATATTTGGCACTGAGCCACATAAGGAGATATTAGGGAGATGACCAACAGGTTCATAACAGAGGTAGGTTTTGAGCAGAATCTAAAAGGGCACAGTATAAATCAGGAAATTAGATGTGCATTTAACAAGGATAGCAGAATAATCATGGGGGACATCAATCTACATATAGACCAGGTAAACCTAATTAGCACTAATGCTGTGGAGGACAATTCCTGAAATGTGTATGAGATGCTTTGCTAGAACAGTATGATGAAGAACCAACTAGAGGACGGGCTATTTTAGATCTGATATGATGCAATGAGGAAGGGATAATTAATAATCTCATTGTAAAGGAGTCCCTAGGGAATCATTACCATAATATGATAGAATTTTACATTAAGTTTGAAAGTGATGTAGTTCAATCTGAAACTAGGTTCTTAAATCTAAACAAAGGAAACTACAAAGATATGAGGGGCAAACTGGCTGTGGTAGATTGGGAAACTACATTAAAAGGTCTGACAGTAGACAGGCAATGGCTAGCATTTAAAGAATTAATACTTGGTGTACAACAAATTTACATTCCTTTGAGGCACAAAAACCCAGCATGAAAGGTGATCCAACCGTGGCTAACAAGAGAAGTTAAAGATTGTATCAGATCAAAGTAAGAGGCTTATAATATTGTCAAAAAAGTAGTAAGCTGAGGATTGGGAGTATTTTATAATTCAGCAAAGAGGACCAAGAAACTGATAAAGAAACAGAAAATAGAATTTGAAAGTAAACTAGCGAGAAACATAAAAACAGACTGTAAAAGCTTCTATAGGTATGTACAAAGAAAAGATTAGCAAAGGTAAATGTCTGCCCATTGCAGGCAAAGACAGGGGAATTTATCATGTGGAATAAGGAAATGGCAGAGAAATTAAACAAATACTTTGTGTCTCTCTTCACGGAGGAAGATAAAACAAAATCTCCAAGAAATACTAATGAACCAAATGACGAGCGGGAATGAGGAACTGAAAAAATGAGTATTAGCAAAATAGTACAGGAGAAATTAATGGGCCTAAAAGTTGATAAATCCCCTGGACCAGACAGCTACATCCCAGAGTGTTGAAAGAGATGGCTGTAGAGATAATGGATGCGCTGGTGGTCATTTTCCAAAATGCTATAGATTCTGGAACAGTTCCTGAAAAGTGGAAGGTAGCAAATGTAAACCCACTATTTAAGAAAGGAGAGAGAGAGAAAACGGGGATCTACAGACCTATTAGCCTGACATCAGTAGGAGGGAAAATGCTAGAATCTATTATAAAGGATGTGATAACTGGACACTGAGAAAATAATGGTAGGATCGAGCAGAGTGAACATGGATTTATGACAGGGAAATCGTGTTTGACAAATCTGTTAGAGTTTTTTGAGGAAGTAACAAGCAGAAAAGATAAGGGGAACCAGTGTTTGGTGGTGTATTTGGATTTTCAAAAGGATTTTGATAAGGTCCCACACAGGAGGTTAGTAATCAAAATTAGAACACATGGGATTGGGGGTTATATACTGGCATAGATTGAGAATTGGTTAACGGACAGAAAACAGAGAATAGGAATAAACGGGCCATTCTCAGGCTGTGACTAGTGGGGTACCGCAAAAATCAACTCTTGCGCTCCAGCTAGTCACAATCTATATCAATGATTTGGTTGTGGGGACCAAATGTAATATTTCCAAGTTTGCTGACACAAAACTAGGTGGGAATGTGAGTTGTGTGGAGGATGTGAAGAGGGTTCAGGGGGATTTAGACAGGCTAAGTGAGTGGGCAAGAACATAGCAGATGGAATATAATGTGGAAAATGTGAAATTATCCACTTTGGTAGGAAAAAGAGAAATGCAGAGTATTTCTTAAATGATGAGAGATTGGGAAGTTTGGTGTCCAAAGGACCTGGATGTCCCTGTTCATAAGTCACTGTAAGCTAACATGTAGGTGCAGCAAGCAATGAGGAAGGCAAATGGTATGTTGGCCTTTATTGCAAGAGGATGTGAGTACACGAGTAAAGAAATCATGCTACAGTTGTATAGACCCTTGATGAGATTGCAGCTGGAATAGTGTGCATAGTTTTCGTCTCCTTAACTAAGGAGGATATACCTGCCATAGGGGAGTGCAATGAAGGTTCACCAGACTGATTCCTGGGATGGTTGGATTGTGCTATGAGGAGAGATTGAGGAGACTGGGCCTGTATTCTCCAGAGTTTAGAAGAATGATCTCACTGAAGCATAGAAAATTCTTACAGGGCATGACAAGGTTGATGCAGGAAGGGTATTTCCCCTGGTCTGGGGGTTTAGAACCAGAGGACACAGTCTCAGAATAAGAGGTCGGCCATTTAGGGCTGAATGAGGAGGAACTTCTTCACTCAGAGGGTGGTGAATCTGTGGAATTCTCTGCCCCAGAGGGCAGTGGCGGCTCAGTCATTGAGTACGTTCAACACAGAGATTGATAGTTTTCTCGATATCAAGTGATATGGGGACAGTACAGGAAAATGGCATTGAGGTAGAATGTCAGCCATGATCTGGTTGAATGGCAGAGCAGGCTCAAGGGGCCGAATGGCCTATTACTGCTCCTATTTTCAATGTTCTTATGTTCCTTTGAATTGACACAGCATCCACAGTTTTTTTGTTTTTTGGGGGGAGAAAGTTCCAAATTTCCATTACCCTTTGTGTGAAAATGTGCTTCCTGATTTTACTCCTAAACGGCCTATCTGTAAATATAAAGTTTTGCTCCCTTGTTCTGGATTCTCCCACAAGAAGGATCAGTTTCTGCTTATCTACCCTATAAAATCCTTTATAATTTTAAACATCTTGATTAGATTCCTTGTTAATTTTCTAAACTCAAGGGGATACAAATTAAGTTAATGCAATGTCCTCTTAATTTAACCCTCTAAGCCCTGGTGCCATTCTGGTGGATCTGCGCTGTACCCTCTCGAAGGCACCTTCTTCAGGTGCAGCACCCAAAACTGCAGATGGGGTTTAACTAAAGCTCTATACAGCTGAAGCATAACTTTCTCCCCTTTGTATTGCAGCCCACTTGCAATAATGATGAGCATTTTGTCACAAAAATGTGCGAGGTGAATGATGACTATTCTAATCCACCAGCTGGAAACCTGAATATTCAACTGCTGGAAACAAACAACACTAGCCTTGCCAGCTTTGAACTCTGCCGTGAGCATCGAAGTATATTCCCTGCTGCAGACTGCAGTGTTCCGTGCTTTAATTGATCTGTGTTTGATCGTGTTCGTCTGTTCACGATCAATGCTCACTGTGTTTAATTACTTAAGCCGAAGCAGGGAGCTACTGAGAGTAGAGAAGTTTCCGGAAAGACCAGACAGAGACCACCTTGAAGGAAATCAGCTGCATTGCTGCCTCCTGGAGAAACATCGAATCAGCATCCACATTTTCAAACCTGAAGCCTCAGGATCACCAAACAAAAGTCAAGCGACCACCGAATTCAGTCTGAAGCTAGAAAAGTCACCAACTTCCATAGATTGCATACCCCTTTCATTTCTCTGGACCAATCTATCCTTCCCCACTCTGTAACTTATTTGTATTTGTCTGTGTGTGTGAAAGTTGGAGTGTATTTTATTATCTAACTAAGATCAGTTTAAGTACAATAAAGCTCGCCTCTTTCTTTGTTAAACTCAAGAAAACCTGTCCGATTGGTTCTTTTTATAGTCACAGCACATAAACAGTTAAATACTCACTGAATTTACAAGAACAAAGAACAAAGAACAGTACAGCACAGGAACAGGCCATTCGGCCCTCCAAGCCTGCACCGATCTTGATGCCTGCCTAAACTAAAACCCTCTGCACTTCCGGGGACCGTATCCCTCTATTCCCATCCTATTCATGTATTTGTCAAGATACCTCTTAAACGTCTCTATGGTACCTGCTTCCACCACCTCCCCCGGCAACAAGTTCCAGGCATTCACCGCCCTCTGTGTAAAGAACTTGCCTCGCACATCCCCTCTAAACTTTGCCCCTCTCACCTTAAACCTATGTCCCCTAGTAACTGACTCTTCCACCCTGGGAAAAAGCTTCTGACTATCCACTCTGTCCATGCCGCTTATAACTTTGAAGTTTATCCATTTCAAAAATATATAAACTGTTGTGGTCAAACAAGGAGAGGGAAAAGAGCGGAGCACTTCAACCCCTCCTCACCTGATCATAACAATTACATTATCCATTTAGATTGCTTTTTCTAACTGTCAACTAGCTTTTAATGATTTTGTTAATTTGGACTCGCAAATCTCTTTGCTCCTTTACGGTTCCTAGTTTCTCACCATCTAAAAAAATTCTGATTTATCCTTTTTGGGTGCAAAGTGGATGACCTCACACTTGCCCACATTGAACTCCATTTGTCAACGTTTTTTCCACTCACTTAATCTGTCCATGTACCTTTGCGGCTTCCTGCTCCCATCTCTATTACTTTTTGTCCATCCTAACTTATCATCTGCAAACTTGGCGAACAAGCTCTCTATTCCTCCCTTCAAATCATTAATGAATATGGTGAAAAAGGGGCTCCAGAACATATCCCTGGGGAACACTTGTCAAATCTCACCAATCAGATTACATATCTTTTATTTCCACTCTGTCTTCTACCTCCGAACCAATTTTCAACCAGTCAAAAGCCCACCTTCAATTGCATACACTGTCATTTTTGCTAAACATCTCTTGTGTGGAACCTTAGTAAATGCTTTCTGATAGTCCATATAGATAACATTCATAGAGACCGCCCCCACCTTATCTACCTTATTAGTGATCTCCTCGAAGGAGTCAACTGGATTAGTCAAAAGTGATTTACCCTTCACAAATTCCTGTTGGCTCTCTCTGTTCAGCTCATATTTGTTCAAGTGCTCATTCACTCTATCCCTAATGACAGATTCTAGAACCTTGCCCAAAATTGACATGAACCAGCTACCTGCTTTTGCTCTCCCACTTTTTGAAATAATGGAGTGACATTCACAAATTTCCTATCGAATGGCACAATTTGCAAATCAAGATAGGTTTGAAAGTTTATGACTAACTCTTCAGCAATTTCATCACCTACTTCTTTTAATACCCTAGGTTGGGAACCATCAGGTCCTGGAAATTTAAGCATCCTAAGTCCCATTATTTTCACCATTATGATTTTAAATTTACATTGACCAATACGTTCCTCTCCTTGATTTATTTTTAGTTTCTCTTCTATCACTGGCATTTTCTCCTTTCTCTGAAAATTGATACAAAGTACTTGTTTAATAAATCTGCTGCTATTTTGTCTATTACAATATCAATTGCATCTGTGTTTAATGGGCCAATAGCTCCCTTAGCCACCCTCTGACTCTTATATTTATAAAAAATCTTTTTTGTTTGG
Organism: Heterodontus francisci; assembly: GCF_036365525.1. NCBI lineage: Eukaryota > Metazoa > Chordata > Chondrichthyes > Heterodontiformes > Heterodontidae > Heterodontus > Heterodontus francisci. The sequence continues at coordinate 97,924 of NW_027142177.1, read as the reverse complement.
TTTTTATATTACTTGCAAGATTCTTCCATGTTCATTTTTTGCAGCTCTTAATATTTTCTTTGTGCACCTTTGTTAATTTCCATATTTCTCCCAGTCGCTGGATTCCCACTTTTCTTGGCATTTGTGTAAGCCACTTCCTTTAACTTTATACTGTGTCTTACCTCATACGTTGACCATGGTTACATGACTGTACAAGTGGAACTTTTGCTCTTTAGTGGTATGAATTAGTCTTGTACTAAATACTTTTTTGAATACCTCGCACTGTTTTTCTGTAGGTTCACCGGTTAACAGTTTAACATGTTCAGCTTGCATTTCATTCCTTCAAAGGTCAGCCTTTCTTCAATTTAAAACCTTGGTTTGTGTGTGATCTTTCTTCTTTGCAAACTAATGTTGTGTTATGGTCACTGTTTTCAAGACGCTCCCTTACTGTCAAGATAATTAATTCTGGCTGGTTACTCATTACTAAATCCAGTATGGCATGATAATTATATATTAATTTTATGCAGGTGGTGGGCATTAACTGGACATTCACTTGAGCCCCTATAAATAGACACAGACTAAAACTGAGCTTGTTGTGCTTAGGAGGTGTATGCCTGTCATGTGTACCTCTGTAAATAAATATAAAAGTGTTTAAAGATTGGCTTCAGTTCTATCCTTCATCAACTGGCTTTCTGGAATAGAACATGGCATGTTCCCTTGTTAGTTCTAAAACATCTTGGGCCAGAATTTGCTGGATTGGGGCATGTTGTGGTGTGCCTGTGAGTGGATTTTTTCCCCAACCCTTTGTTGGATCTCGATTTTCCTGTTCTCATTGGTTACACCAAAAAGAGACGGCGGCACAGTGGCGCAGTGGTTAGCACCGCAGCCTCACAGCTCCAGGGACCCGGGTTCGATTCTGGGTACTGCCTGTGCGGAGTTTGCAAGTTCTCCCTGTGTTTGCGTGGGTTTCCTACGGGTGCTCCGGTTTCCTCCCACATGCCAAAGACTTGCAGGTTGATAGGTTAATTGGCCATTATAAATTGCCCCTAGTGTAGGTAGGTGGTAGGGAAATATAGGGACAGGTGGGGATGTGGTAGGAATATGGGATTAGTGTAGGATTAGTATAAATGGGAGGTTGATGGTCGGCACAGACTCGGTGGGCCGAAGGGCCTGTTTCAGTGCTGTATCTCTAAACTAGACGAAGTCCGACTGTAGCTTTAAGAAACTTTATTGAAGTACTTTGTTGTTACATCATCAGCAAAGCGTACAACAACAACACCTGGGCTTTCCTCCCTCTTCCTCCGTGCTGGAGGAGGGAATTCAAGCCTCTCTTATAGTTCTTCTTACAAATTAGTGACACCCCCTTTATGTTCCCAATTGGTTTACAAACTCTGCAGTTTCTTGGTGTAACGGCCTGATTGGGGCACTGTCTTGTCACCTCTCCCTCAAGCAGTTTCTTATTCCCCTATCTCATGGGAATGTCGGGCTGATTTGTCATCCAAAGGGTTAGTCTTCAATATCTGCAGCTGTCCTACTAGCCTTAGCTGGTTAGTCTATTTCTACTGATAAGCTGTCTGTGCATCCCTACAGCTACGAAACTTATTCTGATAAACTGTCCCTCTCTGCAGCACTGAATAGGCTACTAAGAATTTCTGATAAGCGGTCTGCAGAAGCTCTAAAGCTATGAAGTCATTACTGATAAGCTGTCTCTGCAGCTGCGAAGCTAGCTTGATAGCAATACATGATTGATTAATTATTTCATCTTAAATGTCCCCATATTAATTTGTTCTTAAAAATTCTGTTCTCACACCCTTCAACTCAAAATTTTTGCACTGCAAATTGCTGTAAGTTGATAATGGCAATGTGAGGTCCATGTGGCATCCGGGACCTTGGTGAATGACGGGACTAACAGTCTATCACCTTAGCATTGAAAGTTAAAGATCGTGAAAGAAACAGAGGAATGACAGAGAGGAAATTGGGGTGAATGAAGAGTAAAAATAAATACAGAAAGAGAATTAAAGAAGGAAAGAAAGAATGAATTAAGAGTGAAAGTAAGAGAGATGAGAAAAAGCAAGAAAAATAATATTACATTTAAAATTGAGAAAATCATTAGGGGCAATTTACTACCTGCAGGTGTGAGACTGCACAGTTTCAATTTTTCCCTTTCTGAGTTTAAGGTTGAGTGGCATTGCAGGAACATAAATCTTGTTGGTCAAACTGGTTCTAATGATGAGAAAACCAGGCCTAACTATGTCTGTCATGTTTACTTGTTTTCACAGCGCAAATGCAACAGTTTCTTGAAACCCATGGGTAGGTTCATGGCAAGCTCTGGTTTTTGTGGGAATTGAGCAATTGAGACCATCCGATCAGCTGCCTCTGCCACGTCCCTTCCTTCCACTAGCCCACCTCGAAAGCTTTCCCCTGCCCTAGCCCTGAACTTGTATCTTTCTCTGGTTTCCCTTCTCTCCCCCTTCATGCCCTCTCCAAGCTCATTGTGTCCATGAGACCACCTCCTCCTCCTTTGATCTTATTCTCACTGATCTGCTGACCTCCATTCTTCCCCTCCTGGTCCCCATGTTAGCTGATATTGTTAACTGTGCTCTCTCTTCGGGTGTTGTCCCTCTCTTCTTTAAATCTGCCACCATCACCCCTCTCCTTTAAAAACCAACACTTGACCCCTCTGTCTTTGAAAACTACCACCCCATCTCCAGCCTTCCTTTCCTCTCCAAAGTCCTTGACTATGTTGTCACCTCCCAAACCCATTCCCACCTTTCCCAGAACTGCATACTCAAATCCCTCCAATCAGATTTCTGCCCCTGCCACAGTGCCGAAATAGCTCTTATCAACTCACAAATGACATCATATGTGACGGTGACAAAGGTAAACTTTCCCTCCTCGTCCTTCTCGACCTGTCTGTTGCCTTTGACATGGTTGACCATGCCATAACCTCTCCACTGTCATCCAGCTGGGTGAGACTGCTCTCACCTGGTTCCATTCTTATCTAGCTAATCGTAGCCAGAGAATCACTTGCAATGGCTTCTTTTCCTGCTCCCTCATCGTTACTTCTGCTGTTCCCCTAAGGATTGATCATTATCCCTCTCCCATTTCTCGTCTACATGTTGCCCCTTGGCAATATCATCCGGAAACACAGCTTTAGTTTTCACATGTGGGCTGACGATATCCAGCTCTACCTCACCACTTCTCTTGACTCCTCCAGTGTTACTAAATTATCAGAATGCTTGTTCGACATACAATACTGGGTGAGCAGAAATTTCCTCCGATCAAATATTGGGAAGATTGAAGCCATTGTTTCCGGACCACCGTTCCAAACTCCATTCCCTCATAGCCGATTCTGACCCTCACCGTGGCAACAGTGTGAGATTAAACCAGTCTGTTCACATCCTTGGCATCGCATTTGACTTCGACATGAGCTTCTGACCTCATATTGCTGCTGTCACTAAGGCTACCTATTTCCACCTCTATCACATTGCCCAACTTCACCCGTCTCAGCTCATTTGCTGCTGAAACCCTCATCCATGCCTTCGTTACCTCTAGTCTTGACTATTCGACACATTCCTGGCTGGTCTTCCAAATTCTATCCTCTGTAAACTTGAGGTCATCCAAAACTCTGCTGCTCATGTCTTAATTCGCACCAAGTCCCATTCACCTATCATCCCTGTGCTCGCTGACCTATATTGGATTCTGGTTAAGCAACATCTTGATTTTAAAATTCTCCCATCCCTCTATGGCCACATTTCACTCATCGCTACCTCTATAATCTCCCCCAATTCCCCACAACACTCTGAGATATCTGCATTCCTCTAATTCTGGCCAATTGAGCTTCCCCAACTTTAATCGCTCCACCATTGGTGGCCATGCTTTCAATTGCCTATAGAACCATAGAAAAATTACAGCACAGAAGGAGGCCATTCAGCCCGTCGTGTCCATGCCATCCCAAAAAACTAGCCGCCCTATCTAATCCCACCTTTCACCACCTGGTCCGTATCTTTGCAGGTTACAGCACTGCAGGTGCATTTGCAGGTACCTTTTCAAAGAATTGAGGGTTTCTGCCTCCACCACCATTCCTGGAAGTGAATTCCAGACACCCACCACCCTCTGGGTGAAAAGGTTTCTCCTCATGTCCGTGTTAATCCTTCTACCAATCACCTTCAATCTGTGCCCCCTGGTAATTGACCTCTCTGCTGAAACAGGTCCTTCCTGTCTACTCTACCTAGGCCCCTCATAATTTTGTACACATCTATGAAGTCACCCCTCAGTCTCCTCTGTTCTAAGGAAAACAATCCCAGCTTGTCCAATCTTTCCTCATAGCTGCAACTTTCAAGCCCGGGCAGCATTCTTGTAAATATATATATCTGTCTATATATATCTAAACTGTGCCCATGCTCTAAACTCTGGGATTTTTTGAGGAATCTGACCTGACTACATTCTAAAAATGCATTATCTTTACTAGGGAAGTATACAGTAAATGGCAGAACCCTTAGGAGTATTGACAGGCAGAGAGATCTGGGCGTACAGGTCCACAGATCACTGAAAGTGGCAGCACAGGTGGATAAGGTAGTCAAGAAGGCATATGGCATGCATGCCTTCATCGATCGGGGCATAGAGTATAAAGTCTGGCAAGTCATGCTGCAGCTGTACAGAACCTTAGTTAGGCCACACTACCAGAAGGATGTGGAGGCTTTGGAGAGGGTACAGAAGAGGTTTACCAGGATGTTGCCTGGTCTGGAGGGTATTAGCTGTGAGGAGGGGTTGGATAAACTCGGATTATTTTCACTGGAATGACGGAGGTGGAGGGGTGACATGATAGAGGTTTACAAAGTTATGAGCGGCATGGACAGAGTGGATAGTCAGAAGGTTTTTCCCAGGGTGGAAGAGCCAGTTACTAGGGGACATAGGTTTAAGGCGATAGGGGCAAAGTTTAGAGGGGATGTGTGAGGCAAGCTTTTTACACAGAGGGTGGTGAGTGCCTGAAACTTGCTGCCTGGGTAGGTGGTGGAAGCAAGTACAATAGCGACATTTAAGAATTAAGCGACAAATGCATGAATAGGATGGAAATTTTTTATTCATTTAGAGAAGCAACACTCAAACAGGCCCTTCAGCCCACCGAGTCTGTGCCAACCAACAACCACCCATTTAGACTAATCCTACATTAATCCCATATTCCCTACCCACATCCCCACCATTCTCCTACCACCTACCTACCTACACTAGGGGCAATTTACAATGGCCAATTTATCTATCAACCTGCAATTCTTTGACTGTGGGAGGAAACTGGAGCACTCAGCAGAAACCACGCAGTCACAGGGAGAGCTTGCAAACTCCGCACAGGCAGTACCCAGAACTGAACCTGGGTCACTGGAGCTGTGAGGCTGCAGTGCTAACCACTGCGCCACTGTGCCGCCCAAAAGTAAGCAGCAGAGAATGGTATATAGAGGGATACGGACCCCGGAAATGCAGAAGGTTTTATTTTAGACAGGCATCAAGATCGGTGCAGGCTTGGAGGGCCCAATGGCCTGTCCCTGTGCTGTACTGTTCTTTGTTCTTTGTTCTTTAGTTTAGTTGAGCTGTTCTGTTACTCCCAGTCTGTAAAAATTTAAATCTCTCATTATAACAATTTTACTTTTTCTCATGCTTTGCTGATCACTATTTATGCATTCCACCACTTCAACACTGCTGACAGGAGATCTTTAAACAACTCTCACCAGTCTTACTTGCACTTACTTGCAAGAAGGCAACTCACCACCACCTTCTCAAGGGCAATTAGGGATGGGCAATAAATGCTGGCATTGTCAGTGATGCCCACATCCCATGATTGAATATTAAAAAAATCCTTTGCTGTTTTGAATTCCAACTACAGTGTTTACACAATCTGTTCATCTGACAGATATCTTTCTTTCAACTTCTGTAGTATTGTCTTTTAACAATATTGTTACTCCTCTCCTTTCCTTTCTTTATCCTTTCTAAAGACCTTATAGCCTGGACTATCAAGCTCTCCTTAATGCCCAGTTTGTAGCCAGGTTTCTGTAATGACTGCTAGGTGACACCCCTCCAGCTAATTTATTTATTGTATTATTGGGTGAATGCAAATCCCCAGAGCCAAGTGATAGCCTCCTCATTTACTGAATTTAAGGTGATTTGTCTGCCATTCAGTCTGTAGAGGTGACACGCCTCAGTAATGTGCAGCATTGTTTGTGTCTCTCCACAAATGCATAAGGGTTTGTACTGAGACTCCAGCGGTGGAGGTTGGCTTTGCAGAGGCCCTGGCTTGTCCTGACCTGTTAAACAAGGACAACTCTCACCATGGTAGTCCAAAGCCAGCCATTCGACAGTTGGGGATTGCCACAAGGAACTAGTTAGTGATTCCCGTGTTTCCCACTCCTTGATCCAAAGGATGTCTGCTGGTAGATCTTTCTCAGGAAGGTTACTCCATATGGGGCACCAAGATGGAAGGCGGGCAGCAGGTGGATTGAACATGTCATTATGGAGTAGCAGTGAGGTGCAGCATGAATGCTTTCAACCAGCTTGTGGGTTTTTGTCAGTCGGCAGATATGTGGGAGAATAATGTTTGTGAGGACAGGAAGCCAGGGAAGGAGTTTTGAGCGGAGGGTTCCAGTTATGGTGCACATTGTTGCATTCAAGTGAGAATCAACAAGATGTGTGTGTGTATGCCAGACAGGAGCACAGTACTCTGCTGCTGAGTATGATAGGGCTGAGGTCTGGAGTCTTGTGGCAGCAGCGCTCCACATAGATCCAGCAAGATTGGTTCATAAGTTGTTTCTGGTTTTGACCTTTGCTGCTGTTTTCTTCAGCTGTTCCCGGAAGCGCAAAGTCCTATCCAGAGTCACTCCCAATTATATTGGGTTTGGGATCATGCTTTAGTCTCCAGCCATCCATGTAGATAGGCAATTCTTTTTTAGCAGTGGCTTGTGGAGGTGGAATACACTGGATATGGTTTTAGAGGGATTCACAGTGAGTCACCATGTGCTGCAGTCATCAGTTAACTTTGTAATGTCTCAGTTAAGGGTCTGATCCAGGTGCAGAAGGAAGGAGCTTGGGTGGCACAACAAATGTCATCAGCAAAGATGAACTTGTGTGACGTGCCTGTTGCCAGGCCATTTGTGTATATGTTGAACAGCGTTGGGACTAGCACTGAGCCCTGTGGTGGTCCGTTGGACAGTCTTTTCCATGCACTTCTCCCTTGTCCAAGATGGACTCCAAATCGTCTTTTGCGAAAGAGTATTTCAACAACTGTCCCAACCCAGATTGGAAGCACTTTGGACAGCTTTAGGAGCAGACCATGTGACACACTGTGTCATAGGCAGCTGTGAGGTCTAGTAGCACCATGACGTTCTTCAGGTTCTCTTGGAAGCCATTTTCGATGTAGGTGGTGAGTGCTAGAACTTGATCACATATGCTGCACCCCTTACAGAAACCAGCTAAATTTGTGCTTCACTTGTTTTATTCCTTATGCTACGTGCATTTGTCTAGAGAACTCTAATTTCGTTCACAGTCCTACCCTACCCATGTGCACTGATGTTTATTTTATTTTTAACTTGTCACATTTCTTAAGAATAAAATGCAATGTTGTAAAATATCTGGTATATTATCAACTCTTATGGTATTATCTGAACTTGGATTATTTATATCTCTTTTTGCACTCTGGACTTGGCTATCATCACTTTTACACATCTTTAAGTTATCAGCTTTATCATTATTTCTGGACAAACCCTACATTGCACTGCACCAATGCCGTGCTGTCGCCCCACACCGCTGTATTTCCAAACCAGTGAAACCAGTTGCAAATGTCAATTGGTCTTAACTGGTCTTTTCTGGTCTCAACTGCAAGTCAGTGTTCTCAAATGGTGTTGACTGGATACAGCTGGGATAACTGACAATTTTAACTGGTAACCATTTGGTATTCCCAGTTGCCCAGTTGACTTTAACTGGAACCATTTGGGTTCATCTGGTTCCCGTTGGGAGGCAAAGTGAAACCATTTGGAATTAAGAGGTGCCAGTTGACGTATAGCTGCTTCAACTGTAACCAGTTGGCAGAATCTTTGAACTGGACTCTAATTGGATTGACTTAATCAAACCAGTAAGCTTGCAGCTTAAAAAACTGTTATGGAACAATAGAAAAATTATGACACAGACGGAGGCCATTCAGCCCGTCGTGTCTGTGCTGGCCAAAATAACTAGCCACCCAATCTATTCCCATCTTCCATCACACTGGTTCATAGCTTTGCCAGTTACAGCCCTTCAGGTGCATGTCCAGGTACCTTTTCAAAGAATTGAGGGCTTCTGCCTCCACCACCATTCCTGGCAGTGATTTCCTGGGTGAAAAAGTTTTTCCTCATGTCCCTTCTAATCCTTCTACCAATCACCTTCAATCTGTGCCCTCTGGTAATTGATCTCTCTGCTCGGGGAAACAGGTCCTTCCTGTCTACTCGATCTAGGCCCCTCATAATGTTGTACACCTCTATGAGGTCACCCCTCAGCCTCCTCTGTTGTTAGTCCAAAATCCTAGTCTATCCAATCTTTCCTCATAGCTGCAACTTTGAACCTTGGCAACATTCTTGTCAATCTCCTCTGTACTCTCTCCAGAGCAATGATGTCCTTTCTGTAATGAGGTGATGGAATGTCCCTGTGTCTCTATCTCTGCCTGTGTGTTCTTTGGTTCTTAGGGCCATGCTTTTGTATTTTTTTCAGAGCTGCCTATGTAATATCCATTGGATTGGACTGTATTCTGTATTGCTGCACCTCGCTCTGTGAGAAGGTGTAAAATATGTTTAAATTCATGTTCACATTAAAAAGCTGTAAATACATGTTTTGATTGGAAAGCCGATAAAATATGTTTAAAGTAACTAATGAAAAATGTTTTTAATGAAAGGATTGTTGTATTAGTTTTTAAAGATGTTGTTTTATGAAAGTTCTGTTGCAAGACAGTGCCATTAAGTCTGAGATGAGACCGGATGAAGATAATCAGGATAGAAAAAATTATCAATTGTTAGAAGATCAGGAACAGGCGCAAAGCTGCACAGAATTTGCAATTTGACACATAGGCAGCTCCGGAAAAAAAAATACAATAGCAGTGTCCTAAGAACCACAGATCAGGTAGAGACAGAGACACCTCAAGGAGCACAGAAGAAGACTCACACAGAAGAAGAAGCCAGAGTAGAAGAAGACATCAGGAAGGACTGATGACAACATCACCTGTGTCTGGGCAGCTTCGAGGAGCAAGGATCGAAAGCTGCTTGTCTACTGTCACCTATTGTGAAGTATATTTTAGGCATTTATTCTGTTGTCTTGTTGCACCAAAACCATTGCCTGAATGTAATTAATGTTTAAGTTTTGTGTCTTGATTACAGCTGTAATTTACCTTTTTGCACTTTATCTGCTCTGTTCATTTATTTCTTGACTTCTGTACTGTGTTTAGTTTGGTTTTTGCCGATGTAACTTTTCTTTGCGTTTTTCTGCAACACAATAACATTTGAAACAGACAGTGCAGTCAAAAGCATTTTTCTTCACTGTGTTACAAGTGCTTCCATTTTCTTGGGTAAAGTTTGAAGATTTCTGTTTCAAAACTGTAAAGATTCCATAGATGCTAGAACTTTGTGTTTTTTAAGGGAGTTTGCCAAAAGGTTTTTGGACTGAGCTTGAAAACAAACAGTTACTGGAAGGCACCTGTTTGCAGATAATTACCCAGCAGGGGTTGTTTTTAACTTGGGGAAGATGTTTACAGAGAAGTGACAGGTCCAAATTTAGAGAAGTCAGGAGGCTTTGTTTATGTTATGGTTTCGTTTTGGACAGTGAGTTGGGATATGGGCAATGGTTTGAAAAGACAGTTGGAGAAAACTTGCCAAGAAGAACAAACCACCCCAATTCAGTCTGTTCCAGTTGTTTGAAAACAACTGCTAGTTTTCTAACTCTCGAGGAGCTGAAAAACGAGAATAAGAAGCAGACTGAAACTGTAGCTGCATTCCTCATGTAAGGCCTGTGTCTGAAACCTCTGTTGCTACATTTCCTGGAAGCCTACCCAAACCCAAACTGATCTTCAACGTCGCCTGAAAAGAATTGATCCCAGTGACAGCCATCTACACGCATTTGGTGCACCAAACCAAAACGAAGGACTTCTTTCCATATCTTCTCTTTCTTCTTCAAGAATTAGTAAGTATTTAACCCAGATGGTTTTTTTTGTCCTTTTTTGAATAGAGCTCTAAACGCAAAACACTTTATTTTTCCAGTTAACTAGTCTATGTATGTGTGAGTGTGAGGGACTAAGGTAAAAAGGAAACTTTAATATTTCAAGCTGTGTGTTTATGCATTACTTCATTACTGGCTAAGGCTTGTTTTATAATAAACTGATAATTTTCTTGTTTGTTAAATAAACCTGGTTGGTGTGTTTTATTCTGGGATAAAAATAGAGTGATTAACCGTATCGGTAAATGGGCAAAAATTTAATATATGTTGTAACCCATGGAGTAGTGGATCTAGAATAAACAGTGCACTCCTCTCGCCTTGGTCATAACAACTCCATGACCACAACACATACCACACATATAATGTTCACTTGTTAGTGGTACTTATATGAACACATTTTGCAAGTTAATCTTCTGCTCTCAAATGGAACGAGTTGAGCCAGAAACCAGTCTAACTGGTCACAACTATAAGCTATAATTTATTCTCGGGAGTCATATGATGTCCATAAATCATTTAAGATTTCATCTTGTCGTAAAGTGATGCTGTCTGAATCCCTCAATTAAATTACAGCTTTATTATTCATTCTCACGCACCATAATTCTCTATGTAAATATTTGTTCAATGCCAGGACACGCAGTAAAAGTCATGTTTCCAGACTTATACAGTCAGAAAGAAACACGACTCATGGTAAATTCATAAGCGTTTTTTTCTTAAATTATATTTTGATGCTTCTGTGTGGGACGGACAAAAGGCAGTGAAAATGCACTCGAGGCAACTACTAAGTTTTAGAAACACAGGAACATCGCAAATAGGAGCCCATTCAGCCCCTCACGCCTGCTCCACCATTCATTCGATCATGATAACATGCACCTCAATTCCATGGACCTGCTGTTGCTCTATCACTCGATACCCTTACCTAATAGCAACAACCTGTATTTATATAGCACCTTTAACATGGCAAATGTCCCAAGGTGCTTCACAGGGGCATTAGCAAACAAAATTTGGCACTGAGCCACATAAGGAGATGTTAGGGCAGATGGTCAACAACTTCATAAAAGAGGTAGGCTTTAAGGAATATCTAAAAGGGCACAGTATAAATCAAAAAATTAGATATGCATTTAACAAGGACAGCACAATAGTCATGGGGGACATCAATCTACATATAGACCAGGTAAACCTAATTAGCACTAATGCTGAGGAGGACAAATTCTTGGAATGTATATAAGATGCTTTTCTAGAACAGAGTGATGAGGAACCAACTAGAGAACAGGCTATTTTAGATCTGATATGATGCAATGAGAAAGGGATAATTAATAATCTCATTGGGAAAGAGTCCCTAGGGAAGCATGACCATAATATGATAGAATTTTACATTAAGTTTGAAAGTGATGTAGTTCAATCCGAAACTAGGTTCTCAAATCTAAACGAAGGAAACTACAAAGGCATGAGGGGCAAACTGGCTGTGGTAGATTGGGAAACTATGTGAAAAGGTTTGACAGTCGACAGGCAATGGCTGGCACTTAAAGAATTAAAACTTGGTGTACAACAAATTTACATTCCTTTGAGGCACAAAAACCCAGCATGAAAGGTGATCCAATCGTGGCTAACCAGAGAATTTAAGATTGTATCAGATCGAAGTAAGAGGCTGATAATGTTGTCAAAAAAGTAGTAAGCTGAGGATTGGGAGTATTTTATAATTCAGCAAAGAGGAACAAGAAACTGATGAAGAAAGAGAAAATAGAATAAGAAAGTAAACTAGCGAGAAACATAAAAACGGACTGTAAAAGCTTCTATAGGTATGTAAAAAGGAAAGATTAGCAAAGACAAATGTCTGCCCATTACAGGCAAAGACAGGGGAATTTATCATGGGGAATAAGGAAATGGCAGAGAAACCAAACAAATACTTTGTGTCTGTCTTCACGGGGGAAGATAAAACAAAATCTTCCAGAAATACTAATGAACCAAAGGATGAGCGGGAATGAGGAACTGAAAAAATGAGTATTAGTGAAATAGTACAGGAGAAATTAATGGGCCTGAAAGTTGATAAATCCCCTGGACCAGACAGCTACATCCAGAGTGTTGAAAGTGATGGCTGTAGAGATAATGGTTGCGCTGGTGGTCATTTTCCAAAATGCTATAGATTCTGGAACAGTTCCTGAAAAGTGGAAGGTAGAAAATGTAACCCCACTATTTAAGAAAGGAGAGAGAGAGAAAACGGGGATCTACAGACCTATTAGCCTGACATCAGTAGGAGGGAAAATGCTAGAATCTATTATAAAGGATGTGATAACTGGACACTGAGAATATCATGGTATGATCGAGCAGAGTGAACAAGGATTTATGACAGGGAAATCATGTTTGACAAACCTGTTAGAGTTTTTTGAGGATGTAACAAGCAGAATAGATAAGGGGGAACCAGTGTTTGGTGGGGCATTTGGATTTTCAGAAGGATTTTGATAAGGTCCCACACAGGAGGTTAGTAAACAAAATTAGAACACATGGGATTAGGGAGAATATACTGGCGTAGATTGAGAATTGGTTAACGGACAGAAAACAGAGAATAGGAATAAATGGGCCATTTTCAGGCTGTGACTAGTGGGGTACCACAAAAGTCAATGCATGGGCCCCAGCTACTCACAATCTATATCAATGATTTGGATGTGGGGACCAAATGTAATATTTCAAAGTTTGCTGATGACAAAAAACTAGATGGGAATGTGAGTTGTGTGGAGGATGTGAAGAGGATTCAGGGGGATTTAGACAGGCTAAGTGAGTGGGCAAGAACATGGCAGATGGAATGTAATGTGGAAAATGTGAAGTTATCCACATTGGTAGGAGAAAGAGAAATGCAGAGTATTTCATAAATTATGAGAGATTGGGAAAAATTGATGTCCAAAGGGACCTGGGTGTCCTTGTTCATAAGTCACTGAAAGCTAATGTGCAGGTGCAGCAAGCAATTAAGAAGGCAAATGGTATGTTGGCCTTTATTGCAAGAGGATTTGAGGACACCAGTAAAGAAGTCATGCAACAGTTGTATAGACCCTTGATGAGACTGCAGCTGGAGTAGTGTGCACAGTTTTGGTCTCCTTAACTAAGGAAGGAAATATTTGCCATAGGGAGAGTGCAGCGAAGGTTCACCAGACTGATACGTGGGATGGTGGGATTGTGCTATGAGGAGTGATTGAGGAGCCTGCACCTATATTCTCTTGAGTTTAGAAGAATGATCTCATTGAAGCATAGAAAATTCTTACAGGGCGTGACAAGGTTGACACAGGAAGGATGTTTCCCCTGGCTGGGGGCGGTCTAGAACCAGAGGACACAGTCTCAGAATAAGAGGTAGGACATTTAGGAATGAATGAGGAGGAACTTCTGAGCAGTGGCGGCTCAGTCATTGAGTACGTTCAACACAGAGATCGACAGTTTTCTAGATATCAAGTGATATGGGGACACTATCACAAAATTGAGGCATTCAGGTCGAAGATCAGCCATGATCTGGTTGAATGGCAGAGCAGGATCAAGGGGCCGAATGGCCTATTGCTGCTCCTATTTTCTATGTTCTTATGTTCCTTTGAATTGAAACAGCATCCACAGTTTTGTGGTTTTTGGGGGAGAAAGTTACAAATTTCCATTACCCTTTGTGTGAAAATGTGCTCCCTGATTTTACTCCTAAATGCCCTATTATAATTATAAAGTTTTGCTGCCTTGTTCTGGATTCTCCCACAAGAAGGATCAGTTTCTGCTTATCTACCCTATAAAATCCTTTATAATTTTAAACATCTTGATTAGATTCCTTGTTAATTTTCTAAACTCAAGGGGATACAAATGAAGTCTTCTTAATTTAACCCTCTAAGCCCTGGTGCCATTCTGGTGGATCTGCGCTGTCCCCTCTCGAAGGCACCTTCTTAAGATGTAACATCCAAAACTGCACGACTGCAGATGGGGTTTAACTAAAGTTCTATACAGCTGAAGTATAACTTCCTCCCTTTGTATTGCAGCTCACTGGCAATAATGGTCAGCATTCTGTCACAAAAATGTGCAAGGTCAAATGACGACTTTTCTAGTCCACCAGCTGGAAACCTGAATATTAAACTGGTCGAGATGAACCACTCTAACCTTGCAAGCTTTGAACACTGCCGGCTGACTGTGAACACCGAGGTATATTCCCTGCTGCAGACTGTATTGTTCAGTGGTTTAATTGATCTGTGTTTGATATCGTTAGTCTGTTCACGATCAATGCTCAGTGTGCTTAATTACTTAAGCCTAAGGGTGGGGGGCAGGGCGCTACTAAGAGTAGAGAAGTTTCCAGAAAGAACAGATAGAGACCCCCTTGAAGGAAATCAGCTGCATTGCTGTCTCCTGGAGAAACATCGAATCAGTGTCCACATTTTCAAACCGGAAGCCTCAGGATCACCAAAGGAAAGTCAAGCGACCACTGAATTCAGTCTGAAGCCAGAAAAGTCACCAACTTCCATAGATTGTATACTGCTTTCATTTCTCTGGACCAATCTATCCTTCCCCACTCTGTAACCTATTTGTATGTGTCTCTGTGTATGTCAGAGTTGGAGTGCATTTTATTATTTTACTTAGATCAGTTTAAGTACAATAAATCTACCCTCTTTCTTTGTTAAACTCAAGAAAAGCTGTCCGATTGGTTCTTTTTATGATCACAGTTAAATACTCACTGAATTGGCAAATATATCCACTTCAAAAATACGTAAACCAGTCGTGGTGAAACAAGGAGAGGGAAAGAGGGGAGCCCTATGACCCCTCCACACCTGATTGTAACAATTATATTATCCTGTTAGATTGCTTTTTGTTACTGTCAACTAGCTTTTAATGATTTCGTTAATTTGGACTTGCAAATCTCTTTGCTCCTTTCCAGTTCCTAGTTTCTCACCATTTAAAAAAATTCTGATTTAGCCTTTTTGGGTCCAAAGTGGATGACCTCACACTTGCCCACATTGAACTCCATTTGTCATCGTTTTGTCCACTCGCTTAATCTGTCCATGTCCCTTTGCGGTTTCCTGCTCCCATCTCTATTACTTATTGTCCCTCCAAACATATCATCTGCAAACTTGGATAACAAGCTCTCTATTCCTCCCTTCAAATTATTAATGAATATGGTGAAAAAAGGGCTCCAGAACATATCCCTGGGGAACACCTGTCAAATCTCACCAATCAGATTACATATTTTTTATCTCCACTCTGTCTTCTACCTCCGAACCAATTTTCAACCAGTCAAAAGCCCACCTTCAATTGCGTTCGTTGTCATTTTTGCTAATCATCTCTGTGTGGAAACTTATTGAATACTTTCTGATAGTCCATATAGATAACATCCATAGAGACCACCCCCACCTTATCTACCTTATTAGTGATCTCCTCGAAGGAGTCAACTAGATTAGTCAAAAGTGATTTACCCTTCACAAATTCCTGTTGGCTCTCTCTGTTCAGCTCATATTTGTTCAAGTGCTCATTCACTCTATCCCTAATGACAGATTCTAGAACCTTGCCCAAAATTGACATGAACCAGCTACCTGCTTTTGCTCTCCCACTCTTTGAAATAATGGAGTGACATTCGCAAATTTCCTATCTAATGGCACAATTTGCAAATCAAGATAGCTTCAAAAGTAATTTGGGTTCATCTGGTACCCGTTGGTTGGCAAAGTGGAATCATTTGGAATTAAGAGGTGCCAGTTGATGTTTCGCTGCTTCAGCTGTAACCAGTTGGCAGAATCTTTGAACTGGAATCCAACTGGATTGACTTAATCAAACCAGTAAGCTTGCAGCTTAAAAAATGTTATAGAGCCAGAGGAAAATTATGACACAGACGGAGGCCATTCAGCCCGTCGTGTCCGTGCTGGCCAAAAAACTAGCCGCCCAATCTAATCCCACCTTCCATCACCTGGTTCATAGCTTTGCCAGTTACAGCCCTTCAGGTGCATTTCCAGGTACCTTTTAAAGGAATTGAGGGTTTCTGCCTCTACCACCATTCCTGGCAGTGATTTCCAGACACCCACCACCCTCTGGGTGAAAAGGTTTTTCCTCATCTCCCTTCTATTCCTTCTACCAATCACCTTAAATCTGTGCCCTCTGGTAATTGACCTCTCTGCTCGGGGAAACAGGTCCTTCCTGTTAACTCTATCTAGGCCCCTCAGAATGTTGTACACCTCTATGAGGTCAACCCTCAGCCTCCTCTGTTGTCAGGTCAAAATCCTAGTCTATCCAATCTTTCCTCATAGCTGCAACTTTGAACCTTGGCAACATTCTTGTCAATCTCCTCTGTACTCTCTCCAGAGCAATGATGTCCTTTCTGTAATGAGGTGATCAGAACTGTATGCAATGTCCCTGTGTCTCTATCTCTGCCTGTGTGTTCTTTGGTTCTTCGGGCCATGCTTTTGTATTTTTTTCAGAGCTGCCTACGTGATATCCATTGGAGTGGACTGTATTCTGCATTGCTGCACCTTGTTCTGTGAGAAGGTGTAAAATATGTTTAAATTCATGTTCACATGAAAAAGCTGTAAATTCATGTTTTGATTGGAAAGCCGATAAAATATGTTTAAAGTAACTAATGAAAAATGTTTTTATTGAAAGGAGTGGTGTATTAGTTTTTAAAGATGTTTCATGAACATTCTGTTGCAAGACAGTGCCATTAAGTCTGGGATGAGACAGGAGAAGCCAATCAGGATTGAAAAAATTATCAATTGTTAGACGGTCAGGAACAGGTGCAAAGCTGCACAGAATTTGCAATTTGACACATAGGCAGCTCCGGAAAAAAAAATACAATAGCAGTGTCCTAAGGACCACAGATCAGGTAGAGACAGAGACACCTCAAGGACCACAGAAGAAGACTCACACAGAAGAAGAAGCCAGAGTAGAAGAAGACATCAGGAAGGACTGATGACAACATCACCTGTGTCTGGGCAGCTTCGAGGAGCAAGGATCGAAAGCTGCTTGTCTACTGTCACCTATTGTGAAGTATATTTTAGGCTATTATTCTGTTGTCTTGTTGCACCAAAACCATTGCCTGAATGTAATTAATGTTTAAGTTTTGTATCTGATTACAGCTGTAATTTACCTTTTTGCACTTTATCTGCTATGTTCATTTATTTCTTGATTTCCGTACTGTGTTCAATTTGGTTTTTGACTATGTAACTGTTCTTTGCGTTTTTCTGCAACACAATAACATTTGAAACAGACAGTGCAGTCAAAAGCATTTTTTGCTTCACTGTGTTACGGGTGCTTCCATTTTTTTGGGTAAAGTTTGAAGATTTCTGTTTCAAAACTGTAAAGATTCCATAGATGCTAGAACTTTGTGTTTTTTCAGGGAGTTTGCCAAAAGGATTTTGGACTGAGCTTGAAAACAAACAGTTACTCGAAGGCAGCTGTCTGTAGATAATTACCCAGCAGGGATTGTTTTTAACTTGGGAAAGATGTTTACAGGGAAGTGACAGGTCCAAATTTAGAGAAGTCAGGAGGCTTTTCTCTTGTGACATTGCTTATGGTTTCGTTTTGGACAGTGAGTTGGGATATGGACAATGATTTGAAAAGACAGTTGGAGAAAACCTGCCAAGAAGAACAAACCACCCCAATTCAGTCTGTTCCAGTTGTTTGAAAACAACTGTGAGTTTTCTAACTCTCGAGGAGCTGAAAAGCAAGAGTAAGAAGCAGACTGAAACTGTAGCTTCATTCCTCATGGAAGGCCTGTGTCTGAAACCTCTGTTGCTGCATTTCCTGGAAACCTACCCAAACTGATCTTCAACGTTGCCTGAAAAGAATTGATCCCAGTGAAAGCCATCTATACGCATTTGGACCATCAAACCAAAACAAAGGTCAGCTTCCCATATCTTCTCTTTCTTACTCAAGAATTAGTAAGTATTTCACCCAGGTGTGTTTTTTTTTGTCTTTTCATTTTAATAGAGCTCTAAATCCAAATCCCTTTATTTTTCCAGTTAACTAGGGTGTGTGTGTGTGTGTGTGAGGGACTAAGTTAAAAAGGAAACTTTAATATTTCAATTTGTGTGTTGATTCATTACTTGGGTAAGACTTGCTTTATAATAAACTGATAATTTTGTTATTTATTAAAGAAACCTTGTTTGTGTGTTTTATTCTCGGATAAAAATAGAGTGATTGACTGTATCGGTAAGTGGGAAAAATGTTAATATATGGAGTGACCTAACTAGAATAAACAATGCACTCATCCCGCCTCAGTCGTAACAACTGCATGACCACAACACATACCACACACATAATTTTCACTTGTTAGTGGTACTTATATGAACACTTTTTGCAAGTTATTCCTCTGCTCTCAAATGGAATGAGTTGAGCCAGAAACCAGTCTAACTGGTCACAACTGTAAGCTATAATTTATTTTTAGGAGTCATATGGTATCCATATATCATTTAAGATTTCATCTTGTGGTGTAGTGATGCTGTCTGAATCCCTCAATTAAATTACAGCTTTATTATTCATTTGCACGCACCATAATTCTCTATGTAAATATTTGTTCAGTGCCAGGACACTTGCAGTAAAAGTCATGTTTCCAGACTAATACGGTCAGAAAGAATCAGGACTCATGGTAAATTTATAAGCGATATTTTTCTTAAATTGTATTTTGATGCTTGTGTGTGGGACGGACAAAAGGCAGTGAAAATGCACTCGAGACAACTACTAAGGATCACAGGAACAATACAAATAGGAGCCCATTCAGCCCCTCACGCCTGCTCCACCATTCATTAGATCATGATAACATGCACCTCAATTCAACCTGCTGTTGCTCTATATCACTCGATACCCTTACCTAACAGCAACAACCTGTATTTATATAGCACCTTTAACATAGCAAATGTCCCAAGGTGCTTCACAGGGGCATTAGCAAACAATATTTGGCACTGAGCCACATAAGAAGATATTAGGGCAGATGGTCAACAACTTCATAAAAGAGGTAGGTCTTAAGGAATAACTAAAAGGGCACAGTATAAATAAGAAAATTAGATATGCATTTAACAAGGATAGCAGAATAATCATGGGGAACATCAATCTACATATAGACCAGGTAAACCTAATTAGCACCAATGCTGTGGAGGACAAATTCTTGGAATGTATATAAGATGCTTTTCTAGAACAGAGTGATGAGGAACCAATTAGAGGATGGGCTATTTTAGATCTGATATGATGCAATGAGAAAGGGATAATTAATAATCTCATTGGGAAAGAGTCCCGAGGGAAGCATGACCATAATATGATAGAATTTTACATTAATTTTGAAAGTGATGTAGTTCAATCCGAAACTAGGTTCTTTAATCTAAACGAAGGAAACTACAAAGGTGTGAGGAAGAAACTGACTGTGGTAGATTGGGAAACTATGTTAAAAGGTCTGACAGTAGACAGGCAATGGCTCACATTTAAAGAATTAATACTTGATGTACAACAAATTTACATTCCTTTGAGGCACAAAAACCCAGCATGAACGGTGATCCAACCGTGGATAACAATGACGTTAAAGATTGTATCAGATCAGAGAGGCTGATAATATTGTTAAAAAAGTAGTAAGCTGAGGATTGGGAGTATTTTATAATTCAGCAAAGAGGAACAAGAAACTGATAAAGAAAGAGAAAATAGAATATGAAAGTAAACTAGCGAGAAACATAAAAACGGACTGTAAAAGTTTCTTCAGGTGTGTAAAAAGAAAGATTAGCAAAGACAAATGTCTGCCCATTACAGACAAAGACAGGGGAAGACATGGGGAATAAGGAAATGGCAGAAAAACTAAACAAATACTTTGTGTCTGTCTTCACGGGAGAAGATTTAACAAAATCTCCCAGAAATACCAATGAACCAAAGGACGAGCGGGAATGAGGAACTTAAAAAATGAGTATTAGTGAAATAGTACAAGAGAAATTAATGGGCCTGAAAGTTGATAAATCCCCTGGACCAGACAGCTACATCCCAGAATGTTGAAAGAGATGGCTGTAGAGATAATGGATGCGCTGGTGGTCATTTTCCAAAATTCCAAATTTCCTTGACCGATGTGTTCCTTTGCCAACTAACACATGATTTGGTCCATAATCCTGTGATTACTCGTAGCTCCTAATACGCTCTTGGCAGAACTGCCTCACTGTGCTTTCCTAACTCATTGGCCCTGGCATGGACCACAAGTGACTCCTCACCCTCTCTTTTCCAGCCAACTCCAGATATCTCTTACCCTGGCACCAGGTAGGCATTACACCATTCAGAACTCTGAATTGCTGTAGTTACCCTGACAATAGATCATGCCTCTTCTTAATTTCAGATTTGAGATTCCATGGGTGGGAAATTGTGAACTGTACGTGAGGATATTATTGCTCTTCAGAGTCTCAAGCTGCCTTAGGTACTTAGACAATTGTTGCAGATTTTTCTAACAGGCGTGGCTGCATCTCAGCTGTTTGATTCTGCATAATGGTTATATTAGCCGTGTATCCCATTCACTGATAGAGAAATGACCTACAGCAATAGCCGGCCTGTGAGGGCACCACACTCCACTGGCAGGCACGAAGGTAACAGCTTGTGATTGAGTGTTGCTCGAGACGCTGGGGGTGGGGTGGGGGAGATATTATGTCAGCGACGGGGTTCTTGGCCACCCGCTGAAGAGCTGACGTGAGCCCCATGTTGCTTCCTCTGGGGAAGGTCCATCACATTACGTAACAATTAGGCACTTAAGTGGACAGCGGCGGGCCTTCCCTGGGATTAAGGAGCCCGGCCATGTAAGTCCCACCTGCTGAGATCTGCTGGCAAATCAGAGGATGGCAGCTCTTTTAATCAGCAAAGCCACTGCAGAGAACGTAATGTATCCACCCGAGGCCTAGGATTGTTGAGGACCCAGACCATCGGTGAGTCATGGCAGGAGGGGTTTAGCGGGGTGGGGGTTTGAAAGGGGGTCAGCAGCAAGGGCAGGGGGGTGGCTGTCAGCGTCCTCCCCTTCTCGATGTCAGGTCCCTCGATCAGGCACTAAATGTCTTTGAACGAGGGACGCCACCCCACACCCTGCAGCCAGAAAGCAACCCACACTGGTTTGCTTGGCATGTTCTCTGTGTGGTGACCTCCGCTGGGCTGATACTGGCAGCAGCGGAAAGAGGCCCTTAATTGGGCATTAATTGCCCATTTAAGAGCCTCAATTGGCAGCGGGGTGGGTAGGCCGTCCATTGGCCTTCCTGCCATGGACTTAATTGGGGTGGAGACGGGAAGTTGACGGGGTCCGCACTTACCACCATCCCACCCGATTTAATGCTCTCGCCACCTCCAAACTCACAGTGAGGGAGAGCATAAAATTCCCCCAGAATGAGAGCTTGGGAATTTGGTAAGTGTGGGAATTTTAAGACTTAATCTCTTTCTAAAAGCTAGTCAAGTTTATATTTAGCATTTAACCAAAATCTACATTAAAAGATAAGTTTTATTTCAGTCTTTGTCAGGAATAAACAATCTACCTGCGGGAGAGGCAGCCACAGTTATAAATTAGGTAACTACTTAGAACTGGTTTCTCCAGCCAGAGATGCGTGACTCAGCTCTGTCGAATTTCAGCTAATATAAATACAGGTGGTCTTTCCAAGTGCACAAAGTAAGCAGGCACAATGGTAGCAGCTTGTGACTGAGTGCAGCTTGAGACGGAGTGTGAGCTTAGGAATTTGGTAAGTGTGGAAATTTAGTGCAGTGCGGGAGCAGGTGCTGCTCTGATCTTTTACAAAAAAGGGAATGGTCTGAGAAAGGGAGCCGGAGACCAACAGCAAGATGAGAAAGCTGAAGGCTGGAAGCATTAATTAGGTGAGCAGGTAACTCGGAAAAAGTGAGCCTGCAAGGGAGCAGAGCTAGATAGTGTGTGGGTTCAGAACTGACCAACAGCGTTGCAAAGAAAAGTGTGAAGCAGGTAAGTGATTGGTTGGTGAGTATTTTTTCGCTTTTTTTTACTTTTTTTTCTCTCTTTTCTCTCAAAACTCGGATATTTATTCGTAGTAGCAAAGTTTATTAGTAGTAGAAAGTTTATTCGTAGTAGCAAAGTTTATTATCTAATCAATAGAGGAATGGCAGTGCTTCTCTGACCTCTGGAGTGCACATCAGGAAGTGTCCTGGATAATCATATGTGCAGGACGTGTCGTCAGTTGTAGCAACTTGAGCTCCGGGTTCCAGAACTTGAGCAATAGCTGGTGTCACTGCGGTGCATCCATGAGGTTGAGAGCTATGTGGATAGCATGTTTATAGATATGGTCATCCCACAGCTTAAGAGTATGCAGGGAGCGAGGGAATGGGTGACCGCCAGGTAGCCATGTAAAAAGTAGGCAGGTAGTGCAGGAGCCCACTGAGTGTGTCTCACTCTGCAACAGATATTCAGTTCTGAATACCAAGGAAAGTGATGGCCGCAGTGGCCGCAGACATGAGTCCAGGATGGTGAGTTGCCTCTCTGGTAACATGATCAAGGATGTCACTGAATAGCTGCAGAGCACCCTGAGTGGGGAGGGTGAACAGCTCGCGGTCGTGTTCCACATTGGTACCAATGACATAGGTAGGAAGAGGGATGTGCTCCTGTCGTTAGGGTTTAGGGAGCTAGGTAAGAAATTAGCAAGCAGGACCTCAAAAATAGTAATCTCTGGCTTACTCCCAGTATCATGTGCAAATGAGAATAGAATTCGAGCAGATGAATACATGGCGAGAAAGGTGGTGCACGAGGGAGGGCTTTAGATTCCTGAGAGCACGGAGACCGTTGCTGGAGGAGGTAGCACCTATACAGGCCAGATGGGTTGCACCTAAACAGAGCTGGGGCAAATTTCTTTGCGGGACGATTTGCTGCTGCTTTTGGGGAGGTTTTAAACTAACTTGGCAGTGGAGTAGGAACCAGGCAATAATAGAGGAACACCAGGTGCACAGAGAATTGAGAGAGACAGATTGCGGTAGAGTAGGAAATAGTAAAGTATTAGGTGGGGTCGAAGTAAGAGGGAAAGTAAGAAAGTCTAAATTAGGTTTTACTATGTATGTATGTGAATGTATGGAGTGTGGCAAATAAAGTTGGTGAGCTGCAGGCGCAGATAGTCACGTGGAAGTATGGTGTTGTGGCAATAACAGACACCTGGCTCAAAGAAGGGCAGGACTGGGTCTTAAATATTCCTGGATACAAGGTGTTCAGGAAAGATATCAAAAGAAGGAAAGGGAGAGGGGGTAGCAGTATTGATTAAGGAGAACATTGCAGTGGCTGAGATAAAGGATATTCCAGAGGGGTCAAGGACAGAATCTATTTGGCTTGAGCTGGGGACAAAAAAGGTGTGATTACATTGCTCAGTGTAGCCTATAGGCAACCAGCTAGTGGGAAAGATGTAGAGGGACATATTTGGAAGGAAATTACAGCGAGGTGCAGGAATTATAGAGTGGTTATCATGGGGGACTTTAATTATCCAAATGTAGACGGGGATAGTAGTAGTGAAAAGGGCAGAGAGGGGCAAGAGTTCCTCGAGTATGTTCAGAAGAATTTTCTAAGCAGCATGTTTCCATTCCAATGAGAAAGGAGGGACTGCTCGACCTGGTTCTTGGGAATGAGGTAGGTCAAGTGTCAGTCGGGTAACAGTTAGGGGACAGTGATCATTGTATCATAAGGTTTAGGTTGGCTATGGAAAAGTACAAAGAGCAATCCAGAGTAAGAATAATTAACTGGGGAAAAATCAACTTCAATGGAGTAAGAATGGATCTGACCCAGATAAATTGGAATCAAAGGCTGGCAGGCAAAACCGGAACTGAACATGTCTTTTTCGGGCATAGGAAAGGTATATTCCCATGAACGGGAAAGGTAGGGCAAACAAATCTAGAGCTCCCTGGATGACAAAAGTGGGAGAGATTAAGATGAAGAAAAAGTGTGCTTATGACAGATGTCAGGTGGATAATACAACCG
The DNA here is from genome assembly GCF_036365525.1 of Heterodontus francisci. Classification (NCBI taxonomy): domain Eukaryota; kingdom Metazoa; phylum Chordata; class Chondrichthyes; order Heterodontiformes; family Heterodontidae; genus Heterodontus; species Heterodontus francisci. Next base: position 73,824 of record NW_027142177.1, on the reverse strand, counting down.
AGAATCAGGCTGAATATAGAAGGTTCAGAGGGGAATTGAAAAAGCAAATAATAGAAGCAAAGAGAAAGTATGTAAAGAGACAGGTAGCTCATATAAAAGGGAATCCAAATGTCCTCTATTCGCATATTGATAGTAAAAGGGTGGTAAAAGCAGGGAGTGAGGCTGATTAGGGATCAAAAAGGGGATTTATGCATGGAGGCAGGGGACATGGCTGAGGTATTAAATGACTACTTTGCATTTGTCTTTACCAAGGAAGAAGATGCTGTGCAGCTCATGGTGAAAGACAAGGTAATTCAAATGCTTGAAGAGTTTAAAATTGATAAGGAGGAGGTATTGGATAGACTGTCTGTACTTAAAACTGATAAGGCACCAGGACCGGATGAGATGCATACAAGGATACTGAGGGAAGTGAAAATGGAATTTGCTGAGGCATTGGCCATAATATTCTAGTATTCCTTAGATTCAGGGGTGGTGCCAGAGGACTGGAGAATTACAAATGTAGCACCTTTGTTCAAATTAGGTGTAAAGATAAGTTCAGCAACTACAGGCCAGTCAGTTTAACCTCTGTGGTGGGGAAGCTTCCAGAAACAATAATTTGGGACAAAATTAATAGTCACATGGCCAAATGCAGATTAATTACGGAAAGCCAGCACAGATTTATGAAGGACAAATCATGCTGCAGATTTTTGATGAGGTAACAGAAATGGTTGATGAGGGTAATGTTGTCGATTTGGTGTGCATGGACTTCCAAAAAGCATTTGATAAAGTGCCGCACAACAGACTTATGAGCAAAGATATGTATCATGGAATAAAAGGGATGGTAGCAACATGGATACAAAATTGGCTGAGTGACAGGAAACAGAGAGTAGTGGTGAATGGATGTTTTCCGGACTGGAGGAAGGTTTGTAGTGGAGATCCCCAAGGGTTGGTGTAAGGACCCTTGCTGTTCCTAACACATATTAATGATCTGGACCTTGGTGTACAGGGCATAATTTCAAAATTTGTGAATGATATGAGACAGTTTTTTTGGGCTGCGTTTGCTGACAACACAATCACTAGGTGGCACAGTGCTTGCACATAACTTGCAAATGCAGACTCTTCAACTGGAACGTCAGTTTTTGCTACATTCAGGCAGCTGCCAGGATTAAAGATGGCGCTGCTCAATTTATCACAGGACATGCTTATGGCTAGATCATTCTAGCAAACTAATCTTACATTAAGTTGGATGGAAGCCCAGCCTACTATGTAGTTCTTGGATGCTAACTGTAATCCTCACATCCATTTAATATTCCAGTAATCCTATTAAAACAAAAGGAATTTTATGATTGCATTTCCATTGGAAAATAGTGAATTGGCACCCTGAACGATGGAAAAGAAAATAGGGCAGAGTATAAAATGTGCTGGAAATGCATTATCATGAATTGTTTATATGACTGACCAGCACTGATTTCACCGAAACGCAGCTACTAGCTCCTGCCCCACTGGCCGCTCTCCCCCTCGGCAACTCGCTTTCGCCCCCTCCTCCCCACGGGCCGCTTCCCCCAATCCTCCCCTCCCCCAGCCACTTGCTCCAGACCTCGCTGCTCCCCACCACTTCCCTGGCCAATTGTTCCCCACCTGTGCCACCCAGCTCTCTGCTCAGTTGCTCGCACGCCCCCTGCAGCTGCTAGCTCTGGGCTGCCTCGCTTCTCTGCTCTCGGCCACTCACTCCCATGTTTTATCAGTCACCACGCGCTGTCCAAAGAAGTAAGGTGGGCTGCAAGGGGTGACATACGAGCGAGAGGCGCCACTTAGTCCTGGCAAGGTCTAGCTGCGCATGTGCACAGCTTGGCGCACTCTGATGATGTCAGCGGGCCACTGGGTTCTCAGGAATCACTTTGTTTTTTAATGATGAGAGTTGCCAAGGTGGGAGAGCAGCCAATGGGGTGGGAGCTCATAGCTGTGTTCGGGTGAAATCAGTCCTGGTCTGTCATATAAACGAATCACAATACCGAATTGGCAGCACATTTTATACTCTGCCCGATTTTCTTTTCCCTCGATCAGGGTGCCAATTCACTGTCCTCCAATGGAAATTCAATCATAAAATTCCTTTTGTATTTAATAGGATTACTGGAATATTAAATGGATCTGAGGATTACAGTTAGTATCTGAAAACTATATAGTAGCATATTGCTGGGCTTCCGTCCAACTTAATGGAAGGTTAGTTTGCTAGAATGATCTAGCCATAAGCATTTCCTGTGATAAATTCAGAAGCGCCATCTTTAATCCTGGCAGCTGCCTGAACGTAGCAGACACTGACGTTCCAGTTGAAGAGCCTGCATTTGCAAGTTCTGTGCTACCTAGTGGTTACGTTGTCAGCAAACGCAGCTTTTTTTTATTTGTTAGATGTGGGTGTCATTGGCTAGGCCAGCATTTATTGCCCACCCTAATTGTCCTTGAACTGAATGGCTTGGCTCGGCCATTTCAGAGGGCATTTTAAGAGTCAACTACATTGCCGTGGGTTTGGAGTCACATATAGGCCAGACCAGATAAAGACAGCCGATCTCCTTCCCTAAAGGGCATTAGCAAACCAGATAGGTTTTTACAACAATCGACAATGGTTTCATGGTCACCATTAGAGTAGCTTTTTAATTCCCAGATTAATTGAACTCAAATGTCACCGTCTGCCACAGTGAGATTCCAACCCTTGCCCCCAGAGCAGTAGTCTGGGTCTCTGGGTAACTAGTCCAGCGACATTACCACTATGCCACCACCTCCCCAGTTAACTGTGAGGAGGATAATGTAGAACTTCAAAAGGACATAGACAGGTTGGTGGAATGGGCGGGCAAGTGGCCGATAAAATCTAATGCAGAGAAGTGGGAAGTGATTCATTTTGGTAAGCTGAACATGGAGAGACAACATAATATAAAGGGTGCAATTCCAAAGGGGGTGCAGGAGCACAGGGACTTGAGTGCATATGTGCATAAATCATTGAAGGTGACATGACAATTTGAGAAAGTGGTTTATAAAGCATACAGTATCCTAAGCTTCATTAATAGGGGATAGAGTACAAAAGCAAGGAAATTATGTTAAACTTGTCCAGAACATTAGTTTGTCTTCAACTGCAGTATAGCATCCAGTTCTGAGTGCCACACTTTAGGAAAGATGTGAAGGCATTGGAGAGAGTACAGAAAAGATTCATGAGAATGGATCCAGGGATGAGGAACTTCAGTTGTGTAGATAGATGGGAGAGATTAGGACTGTTTTCCTTGAAGAAGAGAAGATTGAGAGGAGATTTGATAGAAGTATTCAAACTCATGAAGGGTCTGGACAGAGTAAACATAGAAACATAGAAAATAGAAGCAGGAGCAGGCCATTCGGCCCTTCCGGACTGCTCTGCCATTCAAAAAAGATCATGGCTGATCGTCTAATTCAGTACCCTGTTCCCGCTTTCTCCCCATATCCCTTGATCCCTTTGGCATTAAAAAATATATCTATTGCCTTCTTGAATATATTTAATGACTTGGCCTCTACTGCTTTCTGCGATAGAGAATTCCACAGGTTCGCCACCCTCTGAGTGAAGAAATTTCTCCTCATCTCGCTTCTAAATGGCATACCCCGCATCCTAAGACTGTGACCCCTGGTTCTGGATTCCCCAGCCATCGGGAACATCCTCCCTGCATCTAGCCTGTCTAGTCCTGTTAGAATTTTATAGGTTTCTATGAGAACCCCTCTCATTCTTCGAAACTGTAGTGAATATAAGACTAGTCAACCCAATCTCTCCTCATACGTCAATACTGCCATGCCAGGAATCAGCCTAGTAAATTTTCTTTGCACTCCCTCCACGGCAAGAACATCCTTCCTCAGATAAGGAGACCAAAACTGCACACAATACTCCAGATGCGGTCTCACCAAGGCCCTGTATAACTGCAGTAAGACATCTTTGCTCCTGTACTCAAATCCTCTTGCAATGAAGGCCAACATACCATTCGCCTTCCTAACTGCTTGCTGCACCTGAATGCTTGCTTTCAGCGACTGGTGTATAAGAACACCCAGGTCTTGTTGCACCTCCCCCTTTCCCAATCTATCACCATTCAGATAATAATCTACCTTTCTGTTTTTACAATCAAAGTGGATAACCTCACATTTATCCACGTTATACTGCATCTGCCATGCATTTGCCCACTGACCCAACTTGCCAAATCACATTGGAGCATCTTTGCATCCTCCTCACAGCTCATATTCCCCCCACCGCCCCCCAGCTTTGTGTCATCTGCAAACTTGGAAATGTTACATTAAGTTCCCTCACTCAAGTAATTAATATATATTACGAATAGCTGGGGCCCAAGCACTGATCCCTGCAGTACCCCACTAATCACTGCCTGCCACCCAGAAAACAGACTCATGTATTCCTACTCTCCGTTTCCAGTCTGTCAACCATTCTCAATCCGTGTCAATATATTACCCCTAATCACGTGTGCTTTAATTTTGCACACTAACCTCTTATGTGGGACCATACCAAAAAACTCCAGTAGATTTGTTAAAAAACCTGAAAGGTGGCTCAACCTTGGCTTACAAAAGAAATTAGGGATAGTATTAGATCCAAAGAGGAGGCGTATAAGATTGCCAGATAAAGCAGCAAATCTGAGGATTGGGAGCAGTTTAGAATTCAGCAAAGGAGGACAAAGAGGTTGATTAAGCGGGGAAATAGAGTATGAGAGTAAACTTGCAGGGAACACAAAAACTGATGGTAAAAGCTTCTATAAATATGTGAAGAGTAAACCCATGCTGACTTTGTCCAACCCTGTTTATGCTTTCCAGGTGTTCTGCTGTCACATCCTTTATAATAGACTCTAGCATTTTCCCCACTACTGATGTAAGGCTAACTGGTCTCTAATTCCCTGTCTTTTCACTCCCTCCTTTTTTAAATAGTGGGGTTACATTTGCCACCCTCCAATCTGCAGGAACTGCTCCAGAGTCTATAGAATTTTGTAAGATGACCACCAATGCAACAACTATTTTCAGGGCCACTTACTTTAGTACTCTGGGATGTAGATTATCAGGCCCTGGGGATTTGTCTGCCTTTAACCCCAATAATTTCCCTAGCACTATTTTTTTTACTAATACTGATTTCCTTCAGTTCCTCCCTCTCATTAGACCCTTGGTTCCCTAACATTTCTGGGAGGATATTTGTGTCCTCCTTTCTGAAGACAGAACCAAAGTATGTGTTTAATTGTTCTGCCATTTCTTTGTTCCCCATTATAATTTCCCCAGTTTCTGACTGTAAGGGACCTACATTTGTCTTCACTAATCTTTTACTCTTCACATATTGATAGAATCTACCATAACCAACTCGCGCCTCAGATCTTTGTAGTTTCCTTCAGTTAGATTCAGGACCCTAGTTTCAGATTCAACTACTTCACTCTCCATCTTAATGAAGAATTCTATCATGTTATGGTTGCTCCTCCCCAAGGGACCCCACACAACAAGATTGTTAATTAATTCTTTCTCATTGCACAATACCCAGTCTAGGATAACCAGTTCTCTAGTTGGTTCCTCAACACATTGATCTAAAAAATCAGCATGTATACACTCTAGGAAATTCTCCTCCACAGTATTATTGCTAATTTGGTTTGACCAATCTATATGTAGATTAAAATCACCCATGATTACAATTGTACCCTTATGCATGCATCTCTAATTTCCTGTTTAATGCCATCCCTTACATCTCCACTACTGTTTGGCGGCCTATAGACAACCCCCAACAACGTTTTCTGCCCCTTGGTGTTTCTCAGCTCCACCCATACAGATTCCACATCATGATTTTCCAAGCCAATATCCTTCCTCACCATTGCATTGATTTCCTCCTTTATTAACAATGCTACCCCCCCTCCTTTCCCTTTTTGTCTGTCCTTCTGAAATATCAAACACCCCTGGATGTTCAGTTCCCATCCTTGGTCACCCTGCAGCCATGTCTCCGTAATCGCAACTATATCATAACCGTTTATTTTTTATTTTTTTATTTAGAGATACAGCACTGAAACAGGCCCTTCGGCCCACCGAGTCTGTGCCGACCAACAACCACCCATTTATACGAACCCTACAGTAATCCCATATTCCCTATCACCTACCTACACTATGGGCAATTTACAACGGCCAACCAATTTACCTATCACCTGCAAGTCTTTGGATGTGGGAAGAAACCGGAGCACCCGGCGAAAACCCATGCAGACACAGGGAGCACTTGCAAACTCCGCACAGGCAGTACCCAGAATCGAACCCGGGTTGCTGGAGCTGTGAGGCTGCGGTGCTAACCACTGCGCCACTGTGCCGCTGTATTTATTTGCGCTGTTAATTCATCTACCTTATTGCGAATGCTCTGTGCATTAAGACACAAGGCCTTTAGACTTGTCTTTTTAACATTGTTAGTCATCTTAGCTTTATTTTGCACTATGGCGCCATTTGTTTCTTGCCCTTGTTTTCTCTGCCTTCCACTTTTGTTTATTACCTTACTGTCTTTCATTTCTATCCTTGTTTCCTCCTCCTCTGTCTCCCTGCTCAGATTCCCATCCCCTTGCCATTCTAGTTTAAACCCTTCCTGACAGCACTAACAAACACCACCCCCGCCTCCTTCCCCCGAGGAAATTGGTCCCTGTCCTTCCCAGATGCAACCTGTGCAGCTTGTACTGGTCCCACCTTCGCCAGAACCAGTCCCAATGTCCCAGGAATCTGAATCCCTCCCCACTACATCATTTCTCCAGCCACGTATTCATCTGATATATCCTGCTATTTCTGCTCTCACTAGCACTAGCTCTCACTAGTAATTCTGAGATTACTACCTTTGAGGTCCTACTTTTTAATTTACGTCCTACCTCCCTATATTCAGCTTGTAGGACCTCATCCTCTTTTTTACCTATGTCTTTGGTACCGATATGTACCACGACAACTGGCTGCTCGCCCTCCCCCCTCAGAATGCCCTGCAGCCGCTCAGAGACATCCTTGACCCTAGAACGAGAGAGGCAACATACCATCCTGGAGTCTGTTTTGCGACTACAGAAACGCCTGTCTGTTCCCCTTATGATTGAATCCCCTATCACTATAGCCCTGCCACTCTTCTTCCTTCCCTCCAGTGCAGCAGAGCCACCCATGAACTTGACTCTTGCTGCTTTTCCCTGAGCCATCTCCCCCAACAATATCCAAAGCAGTATATCTGTCAGAGAGGGGAATGGCCAAAGGGGACTCCTGCACTACCTTCCTTCCTGTACTATGCCTGGTGGTCACCGATTCCCTTTCTGCCTGCGGTCTGACTACCTCGCTAAACCTGCTATCCACGACGATCTCAGCATCGCGGATGCTCCACAGTGAATCCACCTGCAGCTCCAGCTCCGTAATGCAGGTAGCCAGTAGCTGCAGATGGATACACTTCCTGCACATATGGTCATCTTGGACACTGGAAGCATCCCTGATTTCCCACATAGCACAGGAGGAGCATATCACGGGTGCGAGATCTCCTGCCATGACTTACCTTTAGATTACTTAGTTACTCCCTTTAATTAAAAAATACTAATTACGCTAGGGGCCTTGTTCCACTCCAAACACTACCCACTACAATCTAAAGTCCTTACCTTTACTTTTGAAGCTACTGATAAATCCTGCTAAAAAATCAATACAGTTCACGAGTTAAAATAAACCTTGCTCAAAAAAAAGCTACTCACTTATTCTTTATTATTAAGCTATTTACACACGCACCCTAACACTCGCTGTGTGAAAAAGCTTTTCCTCATGTCGCCACTCCTTCTTTTGCCAATTACATTAAATCTGGGCCCTATTGTTCTAGATCCTTCCACCAATGGAAACAGTTTTCCCCTATCGACTAACAAAGTGAGCAGTGACGTCACAGGAAAGCTGCAAGGTGATTGGTTGGTGAGTAACTGCTGTTAGGAAATAGCTCTAACCAGCTGAGTTAGTACACCAGTGTTAGGGTGCGTGTGTAAATTGCTCTTTCAGAGAGCCAGCGCAGGCACAACAGGCCGAATGGCCTCCTTCTGTGCTCTAACAATTCTGTGGTGCTGTGATTTTGTGGGTGACCAATGGTTTCTCCCACCAGCATTGTGCAGGCGCCTGATGCTGAGCCTGATGGTGCCACACGTGAACGGATGGGCACTCCAGTTGGGAGGATTCTCTCGCAAGAAGCAGCAGGAGCCCAGTGCCTGAACGAGGGATCTGGCATTGGGAAGTGGGGTGGGGGGGGTCCACTGAGGGCACCACCCGTCCCCCCTGAAACTCCCACCCCTGAAGACCCCTTGCACCCTGACCTACCTTAAGACGGGTTCCAGTGCTGTTCCTCGGTGTCTGGTTGCTGCATCTCTAAATCCTAGGAAAGGTCCACCCCTGTCCGATTATGACCCTGATCGGCACTAAATTTGGTGGGCCTTCCGTAGAAGAGGGGACGTGGGGATCTCGGTATTGGTTTCCCCCGACGTGGAGACTCCCACCACTTGCATAAAATTCACCCCCATGTCTCAAACACGGGTACAGTATCTCTGCATCTAGTATCCATGTCCATTTGCATTGCCTTTCCCTCTTCCAACCCCACTTCCTTCATATATATCGCTGCATAAGTATTTTCTCCAAGCCGCTTACAGTGGCACTTTCAAATTCCCCGGTCTAGCCTTTGGACCGCCACTCACTACAATATATCTGCAGTTACCGATCTGCTCCATCATGTCCTCACTTCCATCTTTGATGCCCTCGTCTTCAGTAAAATTCTTATTCTCTACTGTCTGGTTCCTTCCCTCGGTACGGCTCTCATCTCCACTCTGTCAAGTGCAAAGGACACAGAGAAAGATTTATGTTTGACAACTAGTTTAACCATTCATCGTGTCTTTTGGCTGGACCACATTAAGCACTACCGGATCCTGCTCTCTTCTGCCAAAACAGTTTACTCCTCCAAGATCATCCTGGAATGCAAAGATAACTTCCAGTTTCTCTTCTCCACTACCAACTGTTATCTTAAACACATGGAGCACAGTGTACAGTTTTGTTCTGCTTACCTAAGGAAGGATTATCTTGTCTTGAGGGGGTGCAACAAACGTTCATTAGATTGATTCCTGGGGGGAGTTTTATGCTTTTCTCCACATTGACTTAGGAGTCACATATTGGCATGGATAGAAGATTGGCTAGCTAACAGGAAACAGAGAGTAGGCATAAATGGGTCATTTTCTGGTTGGCAAGATACAACAAGTGGTGTGCCACAGGAATCTGTGCTGGGGCCTCAACTTTTTACAATTTATATAAATGACTTGAATGAAGGGACCGAAGGTATGGTTGCTAAATTTATTGACACAAAAGATAGATAGGAAAATAAGTTGTGAAGAGAACATAAGGAGGCGACAAAGGGATGTAGATAGGTTAAGTGAGTGAGCAAAGATCTGGCAAATTGAGTATAATGTAGGAAAATGTAAAATTGTCCATTTTGGCAGGAAGAATAAAAAATAAGCATATTATCTAAATGGTGAGAGATTGCAGAGGTCTGAGATGCAGAGGGATCTGGGTGTCCTAGTGCATGAATCACAAAAGGTTAATATGCAGGTACAGCACATAATTAGGAAATTAAATGAATGTTATAGTTTATTGTGAGAGGAATTGAATACAAAAGTAGGGAGGTTATGTTTCAGCTGGACAGGGAATTGATGAGACCCCATCTGGAGTACTGTGTACAGTATTAGTCTCCTTATGTAAGGAAGGATATAAATGCGTTCGAAGCAGGTCAGAGAAGGTTTACTAGACTAATACCTGGAATGGGTGGGTTTTCTTATGAGGAAAGGTTGGACAGGGCTAATACCAGCACGGGAGGGATGAGGCCCTGCATTGGACATTAATTGCCATCCGCAGTATTTTGCTTTTATCCACCCAAATTAAGTCCGGGCGGGAAGGCCTATGGATGGCCTTCCCGCCCCTCTGCCAATTGAGGTGCTTAAGCGGGCAATTAATGTCCAATGAAGGGCCTCATCCCTCCCCTGCTTGTATTAGCCCAGCGGTGGGGGCAGGCCTGTCGCTGCAAGGCGAGCACACCAAGGAAACATGTACGGGTTGTTTGCTGGCTCCGGCTGATGGGGGTCCCTCGTTCAAAGGCACAGTGCCTGATTGAGGGACTCGGCATTGGAAGGTGCAGTGGTGGGGGGGGTGGGGGGATAGTGCCACTGAGAGCCACAACCCTGCCCTTGCTGCCAAGCCCTCTACAGCCCCTTCCTGCGAAACCCCTCCCACCTGACTCACCTGTGACCTGGGTCCAGTGCCTGCGGTGGCGCAACACAGTTAAAGAGCTGCCAGCCTCTGATTGGCTGGCAGCTTTCAGTAGGTGGGACTTTTGTCACCAGGGTTCTTAATCCTGGGGAAACCTGCCACTGTCCACTTAAGTGCCAAATTGGTATGTAATGCAGCAGGCCTACCCCAGAGGAGGCGATGCAGGGCTCTCACTGGTGCTTTAGCCGTTGGCCGAAACCCCGGTCGCCTACATAATATCCTAGCCCTAAGATGAGAGGGCTGTCCTATCAGGAGAGATTGAATAAAATGGGTCTATATTCTCTGGTGTTTCCAGCACAGAAGGAAGCCATTCAGCCCATTGTTTCAGTGTCGGCTCTATGCACTCTAAAACTAATTCCATTGTCCTGCATTCTACCCAATGCCATATTTGCCTCCTTTGTCCTTAAAGCAGCTGTGTCAAACACATTTTACATGGTGGGCTAGTTCCAGCATTCTGGTACTTTGCATGGGCCACATTTAGAACAAGTTATTTGGATCCACTGGAGTACAAATTAGTACGACTGCTGCTATATTGGTCCTCACTGTGTTGCCCAAATAGCAGTCCTTAAAGGATTTTTCACTTCTCTTTCGATGGAGGAGCAGGAATGCAGCTCTGAGCTCTGCTGTCCCATCGTGGGCCACTGCTGGCTCTACTTGGCCCTCCTGCATCTTTTCCATGCACTGGAAATTATAATGCCCACTGAACACAGTGAGAACCCTCAGTCTCCAACCCATTGTTCCCTATTTGCCCACCAGTGGAAACCATGTTACTGTGTTCAGCCGCGTAAGGTTCCCGGGTTTCATTCAGCACTTCAGTGGCTGCTCCCCTCTTGGAACCACGCCCACTCAGCACGTTGCTGCTGCTCTTGGCTCTGCAGAAAATGTTCTGAACTCCACACAGCCCTCCACCCGCCCCCATCCACTTCTGATCTTAATGTCCCAACTCCGTGCCGATGGGGAAGTGAAAATTAAAAGTTGCAATTCTCCTGGGCTTTTAAGAGCAGCATCTGGGAGATTTGTGTCCCATTTCAGGGCTCAGTGCAACCTTAAGACTGGAGGAAACTGTATCACATGCCATATGTTTGATTTCCCTGCCTAAAAGAACACAATGGTTTCAAATATTCCATGACAATGCATTCCAAGCTCATAACTCTCTTGTGTAAAGCCATAGATTCATAGAGTTATACAGCACAGAAACAGGCCCTTCAGCCCATCGTGTCTATGCCGGCCATCAAGCACCTATCTATTCTAATCCCATTTTCCAGCACTTGGCCCAGAACCTTGTATGCTATGGCGTTTCAAGTGCTCAACTAAATACTTCTTAAATGTTGTGAGGGTTCCTGCCTCTACCACCCCTTCAGGCAGTGTGTTCCAGATTCCAACCAAGAAAAATATTTTCTTCAAATCCCCTTTAAACCCCCTGCCTCTTACCTTAAATAAATCCCCCCAGGTTATTCACACCTCCGCTAAGGGAAAAAGTTTCTTCCTATCTGCCCTATCTATGCCCCTCATAATTTTGTATACCTCACAGGTCTCCCCTCAGTCTGCTCTGCTCTTAGGAAAACAACCCTAGCCTGTCCAGTCTCTCTTTGTAGCTGAAATGCTCCAGCCCAGGCAACATCCTGGTGAATCTCCTCTGCACCCTCTCCAGTGCAATCACATCCTTCCTATAGTGTGGTGCCCAGACCTGTACACAGTACTCCAGTTGTGGCCTAACTAGCATTTTATACAGCTCCATCATAACCTCCCTGCTCTTATATTCTATGCCTCGGCTAATAAAGGCAAGTATCCCATATGCGTTCCTAACCACCGTCTCTACCTGTGCTGCTGCCTTCAGTGATCTATGAACAAGTACACCAAGGTCCCTCTGACCCTCTGTACTTCCTAGTGTCCTACCACCCATTGTATATTCCCTTGCCTTGTTAGGCCTTCCAAAATGCATGATCTCACACTTCTCAGGATTAAATTCCATTTGCCACTGCTCTGTCCATCTTACCAGCCCATCTATATCGTCCTGTAATCTAAGGCTTTCCTCCTCACTATTTACAACACCACCAATTTTCATGTCATCTGCGAACTTACTGATCATACCTCCTATATTCATGTCTAAATCATGAATGTACACTACAAAGAGCAAGGGTCCCTGCACCGATCCCTGCAGTTCACCACTGGTCACCAGCTTCCACCAAACACATCTTCTCCTCCCCCGCACCCCTGACAGCATTCCGAAGGGACTGTTCCCTCTGCAACACGCTGGTCCACCCCTCCATCGCCGCCAAGGCCTCATCCCTTTCCCAGGACACCTTCCCATGCAATCGCAGGAGGTGTAACACCTGCCCTTTTACTCCTCTCTCCTCACCACCCAAGGCCCCAAACACTCCTTCCAGGTGAAGTAGCGATTTACTTGTACTTCTTTCAATTTAATATACTGTATTCGCTGCTCACAATGTGGTCTCCACTACACTGGGGAAACCAAACGCAGATTGGGGGACTGCTTCGCAGAACACCTCCGTTCAGTCCACAAGTATGTCCCTGAGCTGCCGGTTGCTTTCCATTTTAATTCACCATCCTGCTCTCACACTCACATTTCTGTCCTGGGCCTGCTGCAGTGTTCCAATGAAGCTCAATGCAAGCTCGAGAACAGCACCTAATCTTCTGATGAGGCACTTTACAGCCTTCTGGACACAACATTGAGTTCAATAATTTCAGGCCATGATACGGTCTTAAACTTGCTTTTCATGTTTTTGCTTTCAACAGAGCTGTTCATTGTTCCGCCATTAACACTTTCTCTGGACAAACGCTTTGTCTTTTACTACAACTATTACTACTCTCTTTTCCTTTTGTTCCGTGACATCTTTGTTATTCAATCTCTCTGCCCTCCACCCTATCACAGATCTTCCCTTTTGTTCTTTCCCCCTCCCCTTCACTTGCTCAAAACCTATTACATTTCTATGCTTTACCAGTTCTGATGAAATGTCATCGAACTGAAACCTAACTCTCCACAGATGCTACCAGACTTGCTGAGTATTTCCAGCACTTTCTGTTTTATTTCAGATTTCCAGCATCCACTGTGCGTGACTTGGAGGGGAACTTACAGGTGGTGGTGTTCCCATGCATCTGCTGCCCATGTTCTCCTAGGTGGAAGAGGTCACTTGTTTGGAAGGTGCTGTTGAAGGAGGCTTGGAGAGTTGCCACAGTGCATCTTGTAGATGGTACACACTGCTGCCACTGTGCGTCGGTGGTGGAGGGAGTGAATATTTAAGGTGGTGGATGGGGTGCCGATCAAGCTTTGTCCTGGATGGTGTCAAGCTTCCTGAGCGTTTTTGGAGCCGCACTCATCCAGGCAAGTGGAGAATATTCCAATAGACTCCTGACTTGTGCCTTGTAAATAGTGGGCTGGCTTTGGGGAATCAGGAGGTGAGTTACTGGCACAGAATTCCCAGTCTCTAACCTGCTCTTGTAGTCCTAGGATTTATGTGGCTGGTCCGGTTCAGTTTTTCGTTAATGGTACCCCGCAGGATGTTGATAATGGGGGATTCAGTGATGGTAATGCCATTGAATGTTAAGGGGAGATGGTTAGGTTCTCTTTTGTTTGAGATGGTCATTGTCTGGCACTTGTGTGGCGCAAATGTTACTTGCCACTTATCAGCCCAAGCCTGAATGTTGTACAGGTCTTGCTGAAAATGGACACGGACTGCTTCAGTATCTGAGGAGCTGCAAATGATACTGAATATTGTGCAATCATCAGTGAACAACCCCACTTGTAACCTTATGATGGAGGGAAGGTGAAGCAGCTGAAGATGGTTAAGCAGCTGAAGACGATGGACCTAGGACATTAAGGTAGATAAGTCCCCAGGGCCTGATGGGATCTACCCTAGAATACTGAGGGAGGCAAGGGAAGAAATTGCTGGGGCCTTGACAGAAATCTTTGCATCCTCATTGGCTCCAGGTGAGGTCCCAGAGGACTGGAGAATAGCCAATGTTGTTCCTTTGTTTAAGAAAGGTGGCAAGGATAACCCAGGAAATTATAGGCCGGTGAGCCTTACGTCAGTGGTAGGGAAACTATTAGAGAGGATTATTCGGGAGAGGATTTACTCCCATTTGGAAACAAACGAACTCATTAGCGAGAGACAGCATGGTTTTGTGAAGGGGAGGTCGTGTCTTACTAATTTGTTTGAGTTTTTTGAGGAAGTGACGAAGATGATTGATGAAGGAAGGGCAGTGGATGTTACCTATATGGACTTTGGTAAAGTCTTTGACAAGGTCCCGCATGGCAGACTGGTACAAAAGGTGAAGTCACACGGGATCAGAGGTGAGCTGGCAAGATGGATACAGAACTGGCTTGGTCATAGAAGACAGAGGGTATCAGTGGATGGGTGTTTTTCTGAATGGAGGGATGTGACTAGTGGTGTTCCGCAGGGATCAGTGCTGGGACCTTTGCTGTTTGTAGTATATATAAATGATTTGAAGGAAAATGTAGCTGGTCTGATTAGTAGGTTTGCGGACAACACAAAGGTTGGTAGAGTTGCGGATAGTGATGAGGATTGTCAGAGGATACAGCAGGATATAGATCGGTTGGAGACTTGGGCGGAGAAATGGCAGATGGAGTTTAATCCGGACAAATGTGAGGTAATGCATTTTGGAAGGTCTAATGCAGGTGGGAAGTATACAGTAAATGGCAGAACCCTTAGGAGTGTTGACAGGCAGAGAGATCTGGGCGTACAGGCCCACAGGTCACTGAAAGTGGCAACGCAGGTGGATAAGGTAGTCAAGAAGGCATACGGCATGCTTGCCTTGATCGGTCGGGGCATAGAGTATAAAAATTGGCAAGTCATGTTGCAGCTGTACAGAACCTTAGTTAGGCCACACTGAGAATATTGCGTGCAATTCTGGTCGCCACACTACCAGAAGGACGTGGAGGCTTTGGAGAGGGTACAGAGGAGGTTTACCAGGATGTTGCCTGGTCTAGAGGGCATTAGCTATGAGGAGAGGTTGGAAAAACTCGGATTGTTTTCACTGGAACGACGGAGGTGGAGGGGCGACATGATACAGGTTTACAAAATTATGAGCGGCATGGACAGAGTGGATAGTCAGAAGCTTTTTCCCAGGGTGGAAGAGTTAGTTACTAGGGGACATAGGTTTAAGGTGCGAGGGGCAAAGTTTAGAGGGGATGTGCGAGACAAGTTTTTTACACAGAGGGTGGTGAGTGCCTGGAACTTGCTGCCAGGGGAGGTGGTGGAAGCAGATACGATAGCGACGTTTAAGAGACATCTTGACAAATACATGAAGAGGAAAGGAATAGAGGGATATGGGCCCCGGAATTGCAGAAGGTGTTAGTTTAGGCAGGCATCAAGATCGGCACAGGCTTGGAGGGCCGAATGGCCTGTTCCTGTGCTGTACTGTTCTTTATTCTTTGTTTTTTGACACTACCCAGAGGAATTCCTGGAGCTGAGACGATTGGCTCCAACAACCACAACCATCTTTCATTGTGCTAAGTATGTCTCCAACTAGTGAAGACTTTTCTCCTTGATTCCCATTGACTTCTATTTGGCTTGGGCCCCTTGTTGCCACACTCGGTCCAATGCTGCCTTGATTTTTTAAAATTCATTCATGGGGTGTGGGCATCACTGGCTAGGCCAGCATTTATTGCCCATCTCTAATTGCCCTTGAGAATGTGGTGATGAGCTGCCTTCTTGAACCGCTACAGTTCACATGGGGTAGGTACACCTATAGTGCTATCAGAAAGGGAGTTCCAGGATGTTGAACCAGTGACAGTGAAGGAACGGCAATATGGTTCCAAGTCAGGATGGTGTGTAGATTGGAGGGGAACTCATGTTTCCATGCATCTGCTGCCCTTGTCCTGCTAGGTGGTAGAGGTCATGGATTTGGAAGATGCTATGTAAGGAGCCTTGGTGCACTGCTGCAGTGTATCTTGTAGATGGTACACACTGCTGTTACTGTGCGTTGGTGGTGGAGGGAGTGACTGTTTATAAACAGGCGCCAATCAAGCGGGCTGCTTTGTCCTGGATGGTGTTAAGCTTCTTGAGTGTTGTTGGAGCTGCATCCATCCAGGCAAGTGGAGAGTATTCCATCAGACTCCTGACTTGTGCCTTCTAGATGCTGAACAGGCTTTGGGGAGTCAGCAGGTGAATTACTTGCCACAGGATTCCTAGCCTCTGACCTGCTCTTGTAGCCACAGTATTTATATGGCTACTCCAGTTCAGTTTCTGGTCAATGGTAACCCCCAGGATGTTTCTCGTGGGAGATTCAGTGATCGTAATGCCGTGGAATGTCAAGGGGAGTTGGTTAGATCCTTTCCTGTTGGAGATGGTCATTGCCTGGCACTTGTGTTGCGCGAATGTTATTTGCCACTTATCAGCCCAAGCCTGGATATTGTCCAGGTGTTTCTGCATGTCTACACGGACTGCTTCGGTATCTGAGGCATCACAAATGGTGCTGAACATTGTGCAATTATCAGTGAACATCTCAACTTCTGACCTTATGATTGAAGGAAGGTCATTGATGAAGAAGCTGAAGATGGTTGGACCAAGGACACTACCCTGAGGCAATCCTGCAGTGATGTTCTGAAACTGAGATGATTGACCTTTAACAATCACAACCATCTTCCTTTGTGCTAGGCACGACTCCAACCAGCGCAGTTTCCCCCCTGATTCCCACTGACATCCCCAGTTTTGCTAGGGCTCCTTGATGCCATACTCGGTCAAACGCTGCCTTGAAGTCAAGGGCAGTCACTCTCACCTCACGTCTTGAGTTCATCTCTTTTGTCCATATTTGGACCAAGGCTGTAATGAGGTCAGAAGCTGAGTGGCCCTGGCGGAACCCAAACTGAGCGTCACTGAGCAGGTTATTGCTGTTTCAGTGGTGAGTGATAGAACTGTCGACAACACTTTCCATCCCTTTGCTGATGATCAGGAGCAGACTGATGGAACGGTAATTGGTCAGATTGGCTTTGTCCTGCTTTTTGTGGATAGGACATAGCTGGGCAATTTTTCACATTGTCAGGTAGATGCCAGTGTCATAGCTATACTGGAACAGCTTGGCTAGGGGTGCAGATAATTCTGCAGCACAAGTCTTCAATACTACAGCTGGAATACTGTCAAGACCCATAACCTTTGCAGTATCCAGTGCCTTCACCCATTTCTTGATATCATGTGGAGTGAATCGGATTGGCTGAAGACTGGCATCTGTGATGCTGAGGACCTCAGGAGGAGGCTGAGATGGATCATCAACTTGGCACTTATGGCTGAAGATGGTTGCGAATGCTTCAGCCTTGGCTTTTGCACTGATGTGCTGGGCTCCCCCATCATTGAGGATGGGGATATTTGTGGAGCCTCCTCTTCCAGTTAGTTGTTTAATTGTCCACCACCATTCACGACTGGATGTGGCAGGACTGCCAAGCTTAGATCTGATCCGTTGGTTGTGGGATTGCTTAGCTCTGTCTATTGCATGCTGCTTCCGCTGTTTTGCATGCAAGTAGTCCTGTGTTGTAGCTTCACCAGTTTGACACCTCAATTTTAGGTCTGCCTGGTGCTATCCCGCACACTTCATTGAACCTGGGTTTCTCCCCTGGCTCAATGGTAATGGTAGAGTGAGGGATATGCCGAGCCATGAGGTTGCAGAATGCGTTTGAATACAATTCTGCTGCTGTTGATGGTCCACAGCACCTCATGGATGTCCAGTTTTGAGCTGTCAGCATTGTTCTGAATCTATTCTATTTAAGATGGTGTTAGTGCCACACAACATGATGGAGGGTATCCTCAAAGTGAAGACAGGACTTCGTTTTCACAAGGATTTTACGATGGTCACGTCTACCAATACTGTCATGTACAGATGCATCTGTAACAGGTAGATTGGTGAGGACAAGGTCAAGTAGGTTTCTCCCTCTTGCTGGTTCCCTCACCATCTGCCACAGGCCAAGTTTGGCAGATATGTCCTTCAGGACTCGGCCTGCTTGTTCAACACTTGTGCTCAGGAACCACTCTTGGTGATGGACATTAAAGTCCCCCATTCAGAGTACATTCGATGCCCTTGCCACTCTCAGTGCTTCTTCCAGGTGCTGTTCAATGTGCAGGAACTGATTCATCAGCTGAGGGAGGGCAGTAGGTGGTAATCAGCAGGAGGTTTCCTTGCCCATGTTTGACCTGCTACCATGAGACGTCATGGGGTCCGAAGTCAATGTTGAGAACTCCCAGGGCAACTCCCTCTGGTAGGTCGGTCCTGCCGGTGGGACAAGACATACCTAGGAATGGTAATGACAGTGACTTGGATGTAAGATATGATTCCGTGAGTACGCATATGTCAGGCAGTTGCTTGACCAGTCTGTGAGAAAGTTCTCTCAATTTTGGCACAAGCCCCCAGGTGTTAGCAGGAGGACTTTGCAGGGTTGATGAGGCTGGGTTTGCCATTGTCGGTGCCTAGGTCGATTCCAGGTGTTCCCTCCTGTTTTATTCCTATCAAACGTTTGTACAACTGAATGGCTTGCTCGGCCATTTCAGGGAGCAGTTAAGAGTCAACCACATTATTTTATTTATTATTATTATTTAGAGATACAGCATTGATACAGACCCTTCGGCCCACCAAGTCTGTACCGACCAACAACCACCCATTTATACAAAACCGACAGTAATCCCATATTCCCTACCACCTACCTACACTAGGGGCAATTTTAGAATGGCCAATTTACCTATCAACCTGCATGTCTTTGGCTGTGGGAGGAAACCCACGGGGTCACAGGGAGAACTTGCAAACTCCGCACAGGCAGTACCCAGAATGGAACCTGGGTCCCTGGAGCTGTGAGGCTGTGGTGCTAACCACTGCGCCACTGTGCCGCCCCAAGTTTCTTGAGGTCCTCCCTCCCTTCCATTTCCTGACTTACAGCTAATACTGGGATGTTACTTGTATCTTCAATAGTGAAGACCGAGGTAAAATATCGTTACAATTCATCTGCCATCTCCTTATTATCATTATTAATTCCCCAGACTAGTTTTCTCTCGTATCAATGCTCACTTTGTTAACTCTTTTCTTTTTAAAATATCTATAGAAACTCTGACTATCTGTCTTTATATTTCTAGCTAGCTTTCTCTTGTACTCTAATTTTACCTTCCTTATCAATCTTTTAGTCATTCTTTGCTGTTTTTTATGGTCTGTCCAATCTTCTGTCCTGCTTCCATCTTTGCACAAATATAGGCTTTTTCTTGAAGTTTGATACTATCATTAACTGTTTTAGTTACCCACGGATGGCGGGTTCCACCCTTGGAATGTTTCTTTCTCATTGAAATGTATCTATTCTGTGTCTTCTGAAATATCCCCTTAAATGTCCCACATTGTCTTGGGTCTGGAGTCACATGTAGGCCAGACCAGGTAAGGATGGCAGATTTGCTTCCCGAAAGGGCAATAGTGAACCAACTGGGTTTTTACAACAATCAATGATAGTTTCATGGCACCATTACTGGGACCAGCTTTTAATTCCACCTTTTAATTAGTTGAATGTATTTATTAATTAAATGTAAATGCCACCAATTGATGGTAGTTTCATGGTTAACATTGCTGACTAGCTTTCAATAATTAATCGAATTTATTATTTGAATTTAACTCCCATCAGCCTCTGTGGTGCCATGTCCCCAGTTATTAGCCGGTGTCTCTGGATTACTAGGCCCTCTGCAAACACTGCAAAATCCCTTGGCCTTGAGACCCCGGAGCTCTCCATCACAAGACTCTCAGTCGTACCTTATCTGCTTCGTCATGTCCCTATTGCAAACAACATCCTCATCATCAGTCACTCTTGATCTCACTGTTTGCTGCAATTGAGTGGCTTTGCTAGGCTAATTCAGAGGGCCGTTAAGAGTCAACCACAGTGTGAGACTGGAGTAACATATATACCAGACCAAGTAAGGATGTTAAGATTACTTCCCTAAAGTACATTAGTGAACCTGTTGGATTTTTACCACAACCCAACAACTTCATTGTCACTTTTACTGGTAACTGCTTTATTTTTTATCTTCTAGATTTTTTAAAAGTAAATTGAAATTCTCAAACTGCCACGGTGGGAATTGAATTCTGCATCGTCTGCATCGTCTGCATTTAGTCCGGGCCTGTGTCCTGCTAGCTACCTTGCCTTTTTAATATTAATGTTTGATAAAGCATTACTTTTTGTTACAATTGCCTTCTAATGAAGTTGTATGTTGAATAGAAATTGGGATAACAGAGAAATACGCTAACAACTGTTTATGGACCAGTGAAATATTACTGGCATTGATCACAGCAAATTTCAAACACTTTTTATTGTGTTTCAGGTGGATTCAAAACGATAAGTTTCATTGTAATTAGATTCGACTGTATTTTTTTAAAAACCTGGTTAAACAATGCTACCAGCATTCTTGTAATGAACAGTATTTGTTGAACAAATTATGAATAATTCTGAAATCTTTCTCCTCTTTTATTCCAGAGTTCACTTGTTTCGAGATGATTCTTTGTAAATGAACATCCAGTAGAGGCCCAGTGGCAGAGTCAGAGCAGATATGCACTTACCCAAAATGCATATATCTCGGGTCTTCCAGATCTGCGGCATCATGGCCTCTGTGTTAATGATTCTACTGATCATAGTTTATTGGGATAATGTGGGAACAGCCCATTTGTACTTGCACACCGCTATCTCAAAGATTCAGGCCACACATCTTCGTTCCATGACAAAGCTAAACCATGACCAGCTAAATTCCAAAAAGACAGTCGAAGAAAGAATGCCGAGTTCTGAAGCTGATATTCAGAATGATCTTGAATTAACGTACGTGGAAAACAAAAATAGATACCAGGGAGAAGGGGAGTCCCATGAGATGGAACAAACCTTCAATGCAATATCTGTACCCAGCCTTGAGAAATTCCAAGGCTTTAACTTGGGAATCAATGCTCCAAAAAGTAAGAGTGAGTTAGAATGGATACAGAATGAGAGGAAACAGAAAATTAAAGATGTTTGCGCAGACTCCAGTATCATGTTCTCAGGGAAAAATAGGAGTTTTGAAGATATTCCAAACAATGAATTGAACCATCTAATTGTGGATGACCGGCATGGGATTATTTACTGTTTTGTTCCCAAAGTGGCCTGCTCAAATTGGAAGCGGATCATGATAGTATTAAGTGCACGTATTACAAAGCAAGGAACTCCATATCATGATCCACTTGAGATCCCTATGGGTGTTGTGCATTCCCTCCCCAACCATTACACCTTATACAATTTCAGGAAGCGCTATGGAGAATTCTCAAAACACGTCATGAATATCAAACTGAAAAAGTACACCAAATTTCTTTTTGTACGTGAACCTTTTGTAAGACTAATTTCAGCATTCCGCAACAAGTTTGAAAAGAAGAATCAATTTTTTTACCATGCCTATGCAAGGGGAATGCTCAAATTGTATGCTAATTATTCGGACCCACCACCATCTGTCGATGAGGCTTTCTCTGCAGGAATCAAGCCCACCTTTAGTAACTTCATTCAGTATTTGTTGGACTCTGGGATGAAAGATAGGCCTTTTGATGACCATTGGCGACAGATACATAGACTCTGTCACCCATGTCAAATAAATTATGACTTTATTGGAAAACTTGAAAGTTTGGATGAGGATGCCAGTTATCTACTTAAGTTGCTGAATGTGGAAAAGCTTGTTCAGTTTCCACCCGGTTTACAGAACCGGACAGATAGCAACTGGGAAGAGGACTGGTTTTCAAAAATTCCACTGGCTTGGAGGAAAAAGCTGTATGGAACTTTACAAGCATGATTTTCTTGTCTTTGGTTATCCCAAACCGACAAATTTATTATCTGACTGATCTCAAAGACGCACGAAAAGCCTGAAAGAAAATGGATATTCAGTCAACGCCTCGTGTGCAACTCCTTGATAGACCCCATCTTGCCAAAACAAATGTTGGAAGTATAGTGACACAACATGGGAATTTGTTCCCCATCCCCATGTACTAATCTTAAACTGTAAAAATAATATTTTTATATTGGCGAGTAAAGGATTTTGAGCAGGTGACCTTGTCAATGGATGGACTTGATAACCTGCTGGAAGTCCACCCTGATAACCCACTTTCTGATTTTTATGTTCCATATAGGTTAAACTGATAGGCAGTGGAATGCAATCACTGGTATTTAACAATGAAATGTTCCTTACAATGACATAATTATGATATTTTGAACGATTGAATGTTGATAACTCCATAGCAATCAGTGAAAAATCGGAAGCAATTTTACTTGTGTTCTTTGAAGTTTAAACAAGAAGTGTATAGTATTGGTTATTGGAATCAGTCTCAGGCTTGATACTAGAAGAAAGGGTCTGGCTTTATCAATACCTGCTAACTGCTGTGATATTGATTTTAAGTATAATTTCCTGCTTCATATTTCCTGGCTTTAAAAGTCCAGACTTGGGATCACCTATTCAATTGATTTGCTTGCTTTTCTTTGTACTCATTTCAATCTTGAAGATGTCCTGCATAATAGGTTTTGGCCCATCACCTGGGCTTCTCATTCTTTTTTTGAAACTAGACTAGCCTAATACTGCACACGCCTTCTGATTTCTGTAATTCAATCTGGTATAACAACTTCAAAGTAATTTCCCTTGGGCAAGTTGAGTCAATGATGAAGAATTCTTACTTGAATTGAAATATCCCTCTGATCAGACTGCTAGAGTGCAATATTGGGTTAATACTAAACATAACCCTACTACTATTACAGGCAAATTGTAACTTTAATTTCATTTTATTTCTACTAAGCATAAGGGCTACAATCAATGACGCTTGTCGCCATTGTGCTTGGAAAAGTGTCAAAGCAAATCATGTGCCTTGTATTCCCCCACTGCAGCAAATATGTTTTGCACATAATTCAGCAAGTGTCAAATTTTAGTTAGTAAGTTGAGCTACTGACCCTAGTCAATAAAGCCACATAGAAATGTGTCAAAATATTGATTAACGGTAAATATTATACAAATATTATTTTATACATTCAAGGGATAAAGCAATATATTTTGTTTTGAGAGTTACAGATGTGTCTTGTTTATTAATTCAGGAGATTTTTGCAAATTTTGCGCAGCCGAAGAGATTATTGATAAAGAAAAAACTAGGGGATTATTTTCTGTACTAAATCAACTTGCCTTTTTTCAAAAAAAACTCTTACTTTAAAAGATGTTTTCAACAAGAATAACTTTAACCTCATTGAAATCTGATATTTTGGATCTCTGTTCCTCTCCCATTAACTACATAATGACTGCTTTAATTTTAATGGGGATTGACTGGCCCTTTGGAGCAGACGAAAATGTTCATCTGTGGAAAAGTTTTTGCTGGTCTTGAAGCATCAGCTGCCATTAAATCAGTGGAGCTCTTCCAGAATGCACACATTAAAATTCAGGCTTCTGCAACACTCCTTATTTGGGTTCACTGCCAAAAGGCAGGTTCTCTAAGCAAAACTCCCACCTGCTATGATCGAAAACTTCATATGTGTGCAGTATATTATACAGTGTTTTACAGTATTAATAACTATAATATTTTGACCATATTAAGGAAAGACTTGTGTCCCAAAGCACATCACTGCACACCTGATAGCAGGAGTCAGTCTTGCTGCAAACTGTAAAATTTGCATATGACGTTTTAGGCCAATATATTGTAAATTAAAAATGGCCTTGAGTTAACATATAGTCAGTATGATGCTGTGCTTGGACAGCCAACGTCAAGACTTGTCTTGCCAGGAATAATTCACGCACTCGCTCTAAAACATCATTGTGTACTCGAACGAAGCCACTTGCTTCCCGCCACCTTCCCTCAGCCACTCGCTCCCGCCCTCCCTGCTTATTCCCTCAGCCACTCGCTCCCGCCCTCCCTGCTTATTCCCTCAGCCACTCACTCCCGCCCTCCCTGCGTATTCCCTCAGTCACTCACTCCCACCCTCCCTGCTTATTCCCTCAGCCACTCGCTCCCGCCCTCCCTGCTTATTCCCTCAGCCACTCACTCCCGCCCTCCCTGCGTATTCCCTCAGTCACTCGCTCCCACCCTCCCTGCTTATTCCCTCAGTCACTCGCTCCCACCCTCCCTGCTTAATCCCTCAGTCACTCACTCCCACCTTCCCTGCTTATTCCCTCAGTCACTCACTCCCACCCTCCCTGCTTAATCCCTCAGTCATTCGCTCCCGCCCTCGCTGCTTATTCCCTCAGTCACTCGCTCCCGCCCTCCCTGCTTATTCCCTCAGCCACTCACTCCCGCCCTCCCTGCTTATTCCCTCAGCCACTCGCTCCCGCCCTCCCTGCGTATTCCCTCAGCCACTCGCTCCCGCCTCCCTGCTTATTCCCTCAGTCACTCGCTCCCACCCTCCCTGCTTAATCCCTCAGTCACTCACTCCCACCCTCCCTGCTTATTCCCTCAGTCACTCACTCCCACCCTCCCTGCTTAATCCCTCAGTCACTCACTCCCGCCCTCGCTGCTTATTCCCTCAGTCACTCACTCCCGCCCTCCCTGCTTATTCCCTCAGTCACTCACTCCCGCCCTCGCTGCTTATTCCCTCAGCCACTCACTCCCGCCCTCGCTGCTTATTCCCTCAGTCACTCACTCCCGCCCTCCCTGCTTATTCCCTCAGTCACTCGCTCCCGCCCTCCCTGCTTATTCCCTCAGTCACTCGCTCCCACCCTCCCTGCTTAATCCCTCAGTCACTCACTGCCGCCCTCCCTGCTTATTCCCTCAGTCACTCACTCCCGCCCTCCCTGCTTATTCCCTCAGTCACTCGCTCCCACCCTCCCTGCTTAATCCCTCAGTCACTCACTCCCGCCCTCCCTGCTTATTCCCTCAGTCACTCACTCCCGCCCTCCCTGCTTATTCCCTCAGTCACTCACTCCCGCCCTCCCTGCTTATTCCCTCAGTCACTCACTCCCGCCCTCCCTGCTTATTCCCTCAGTCACTCACTCCCGCCCTCCCTGCTTATTCCCTCAGCCACTTGCTCCTGCCCTCGCTGCTTTACACCCGCCGCACCCCCTGCCCCCCTCCCCACCATCCACCACCTACCCGGCAGGACTCTGCGGCCTCTCCATTTTCTTCCCCCCCCACCCCCCAAACCACCCTTCCCCAACCGCTCGCTGCAGGCATCGCCCCTTATCCCCTCAGCCACTCACTCCTGGCCTCGCCACTTTCCACCCCACCACTGGCTGCTCTCTGCAGACCTCCCCCCTTCCCCGTCGGTGACTCACTCCCACCCTTCTCCCCCTTCGGCTGTTCGTTCCCCGCCATGCCACCCAAAGGAGGGACGGGGAACAAGCCGCCGAAATGGCAAGACGGGGAGTGGGCAGCCGAGCTTTGACGGGGTGACACAGAAGCCAGTGACCAAAAAGAGGGAAGCGGCGAGACGTGGAGCGAGCGGCCATGGTGGGGGTTTGCGGGAGGATGTGTGGGTGGAAGTTCATGGGTGTGGAGGGGGGTGGATGGAAGCAGTGAGGGCGGGCATGAGTGGCTGAGGGAAGGCAGTGGCGAGGGGGGGGAGAGAAGTGGCGAGCAGACGGGCGCGGGAGGGAACGGCGAAGAGAAGTGCGATGGTTTCGATCTGAAGAAAAGCCCAGAACCCATTTGCATTGCTGTAATTGTGCAAGAGAATAAGCCACATGAATCTATTTTCAAAACCAATATGTTAGAATAATCATACAAAGAGCAAACTGCAAGATGCCTTACAATGAGATTATTTGGTTCTATACTAGCACAGGTAGCGTTGGAGTGGGATGGAGGCGTCGATCGCCACTGTGGGGATTTGGGTTTAAGGATACATTTGCTTTTTGCGCCAAATTGAGCAGCGCCATCTTTATAACTGGCAGCTGCCTGAGCCGTCTCAGTGATGTTTCAGTGGATGTGGCTGCATTTGCGCATGTGCCAGTAGTGTGCTACCTCGTGGTTGCGCAGTCAGCAAAAGCAGCCTTCTGGTAAATAGAAGGAACCTATTTTTTAAAAAAGGTTTGTTAAATTGAATGTTTTTAGGAAGATGTCCAGATAAATGATATTTCATTGCGTTTTGATTAATTTTAACCCTTTTAATCATTATTGTGCAAGATCAAAATCATTGTGCTAATGCCATTCCATACAACTGTACATGAGTCGAAACCTGAGTTCACTGCTACATTGCACATTAATATAATCTTACACTTCATGTACTTGTGGAACGTATTGATCCTGAAAGGTGAACATTGGGATAAATACTTTGTAATTGGTTCAGAAACCAAATGCTTTTTAAAATTTTTAATATATGAAATATCCGAGAACTTGTGCACTTTGGGCCTCAGACGCACCTCTGATGCCAGGTCAACATGCTGCAATGCTTGCACAGTAGCACTACTTTTCTCCATATGACAAAGTTCCGGGGGAAAGTCTTGGCCATTTCTGCAGATTGAACTTCACGGAAATGCATTTAAAGCTCCAAACTGTCAAAGCTTATGTCATGAGATTGTGTGTTATTTTGAATCCAAGTGCAGCTGTTATAAAAGTTGGTAATCCCACTTCTTCCTGAATCTGACCTTGCAAAAGCAGTGCATCAGATACATCAGAACATGGTCTATCTTAGAGTACCTGAAATTGTTTGCCTAATTGGATTATAAAGATCTGTAGCCTATAAGTAATTGTGGGTGAAACTGATTTAAGTCATGCATTAAAGTTGAATAAGCTTATTTGGCTGTTTGGTGCTAATTTTAGGTCAACCAACAACAGTTGTTTTAACAACTTGTTTAATATTACTGTCACCTTAGTTCATATCCTAAAGAATGAAAGTCCAAGTTCTCTGTTGAAATACAGGCCCATTGGCTTTGCATTGTTTTAAGCTGCACTCTGCTTCAACATAAAACCTGTGCATTCATACACTAGACGTGTGCATCATCTGTAAATTAAAATTTAACTGGCTGATACATTTATTCTGTGAATCACCATGTAGCTAAAATGCCTTTATTAACAGAATGGGATTGAATGAGCTCAGTATAAATGGCTGGCCTGTCTTGTTTTGATCTGTATCTCTTGAGACCAATGAATTTTATGCCAGCATTGTCATGAATAAAGCAAAGTTTTCACACTCCAGACCAGAGATTGTTGTTATTTTTTTCGGCAAAAACTCTTCATGCTGAGAATATTGCTGTAACGCTTGCAGTCATGTATGTTTAAATTTTGTTTCATCTTGATTTTTTAACATACTCTGCAAAAACATAATTCAAAGTCCAAAACTAGGAAGGTATTGGAGAAGCATAGCTTTTGTAATCGTAAAGGTCAGATGTAGGGTAAGACTTTTTAAAGTAGAAATACTGAAACCATTAAATTGAAAATTAAATGCATAATGGGATCAAGTGCCCCTTTACTATGTCATACTATAATTATGGGGTATGATAAAATATTTATTAATGCTTTGGCCAACTTTAAATTGCTGGCATCTGAATTTTGCCTGGAATAAATCTTTGTTAGTAATAGAATAGAAGCTCTGAATCTCAGAAGTAGGAACATCAAATGCAAGTCCTTATTTTGAATGCTGCCCAGGCAAAGAACCGATTATATTAGAAGTGTCACCTTATGCACAAAGTAATCTGGGAGGTAATGTGCCCAGGATAAACCGTAAGCCTCTTGTATTGCTGATGAGCTCAATGAATTCAGCATAAATCATCTCACACTCTCTAACTCTCTTCAGTGGTTGGACAAATAACATGCTGACCAATCGCACAGCTATAAAATATGAATTACATTTAAGAAATAAGATTAGCAGAAGCAATAGTCAAAACAACAAAGATAAATCACAATGCTTTAGTTTACTTACAAGACCAATTTCAAAAGTATTATGGGTGAAAAATATATCCCTGTACTTTAGTTCAACAAGACATCCAGTTTGGTGCGACAGGGATAACAGCCAAAGTATAGTCGATCAACTAGAATTTATTAAGGTATAATTAACAATAGACAATGAGCAATGACTATCCATGGGTTCTTGCTTTCCTGAAACTGTCGGGCTCGAGGCGACGTTCTCCCTTTTGTTCCTCTTCAGCAGAAACTAGAATAACTCGGACAGGCTCTGGGGATTTTTATACAGTTCTAATCACATATTCTGGTGGTTAAATCTCTGGTGTCATACATTCCTTTTTTGGTCTTGGGTTCGATAGTTGTTTTCTCATTGGTTACTAATGACTAGTTTTCTTCATGAAAAAGCCCCTTCCCCAATCTACATTTTCAGTTGGGCCCAGCAGTCTGGTTAATCACATTATTCAAGGTCATGCACATTTAATCTTACAAAAGCAGAAGGTTTACCCACAGTATCAGAATAAGGTTGATGAGCATTAACGAGAGGTGCTTCGGCTTAAACAAAACCCACCATGATTTGTCCGACTATATTTGGTAAAAAATAACCAGCTTTATCTCTCACCATTCTTATCATCATTAATACAATCAATAGCCCATTCACAGTTATGTCCTGGAATAAGTTCGCATGCAGACCCCTGGAAGACTAACATTGTCATTCACAGTTGGGATCTTTTAACAATATAACCATTCGACTGTCTTCTTCCTGTCTCTTATTGTTGAACTATACATTCCTCAGACAGTCATTTTTAGCTGTTCTTATTTCCATTCAATCTTCCTGGATTGTTCCAACATCCCACCCTATGGGCTGGATTTTGCCGGCCCCTCGAGGTCGCGTTGCGGGGGCCAGTAAAATGCTGCGGGGAGAGGTCCGCCTCAACATGCAACATCGAGAAGGGCCCGCCGCATATTACCGGCGGCAGTGGGAACTCGGTGCGGCATCCCTGCTGCACGGCGGCGGCACAACAATTAGCATATGGTAAGGAATACTTACCTTTGCTGATTATGAAGCCTGCCACCTCTCCACTGACACTTCCGGATTTTTCGCTGAACGAGCGGCTGTTACCTTCTGTCCCATTCATGATCTGAAAATCCAGCAGGTCTTCAGAGGCAGAAATTGTCGCCAGCGAAGTTAAATTGTGTTATGCAGGGGTCTAACTCTGCCTTATGGAAGGGAGAAGGGAGAGGGGAATACATAGGGCTCTGTAAGGGAGTGGGTCTGGTATTACTGGAGGGAAAGCTGTGCTAGCATGAAGGGCGGTACTGTGTACCATCCCTCTGTTAACAGTGTACACTCTGTGTTTGTGAGGTGGCAATGGCACACTAGGCACCCTGTGTGTGGGGAGGGTGCCAGAAAGGTTTTATGGATGGTGGGGGCAATTGATTCAGTTGGTAGGATCTTGATGTGGCCATGCTGTGCCACTGAGTGTGATTCTAATGAGTCCTCGCAATTAATATCACGGGGGCTCGGTGGCAGCCAGCGAATGCGGGCACGCAGGTGGCGGCGCCCCAATAAAATTCAGCCTTATGTTTCTAGAAGTGTCTAGTTTCCTCATTATTAACTCTCACATCAGCTAGATTTAATTTCCAATTCCCATGAATTTCAATTCTTTTCAATTTTTTGAGTCCCAGAGAAACTTTACTGTCCATTACTCAAACCAGAATCAAACAGACCCTTGATCACTATCTCCCTATAGTGGCCGTCCCGATCTACAGAACATCTCGCTCAACAACAGTTTAGTGGCAGACCTACGTGTAATTGCCCCAGGCATTCCCAATTTTTTGAAAATTAAAATTTTGTTTATCTCCAACTTCAAGCAAACTTCCCTTTGAGTGCTTGGAACAGCAACTCATATCAATTTATTTTATCAATTCCCATTTCCGAAACAGTTATTCCCAGGCTTGGTGGTTTTAAATGATGATTTTACATCAGACAAAAGTGCTTGCATATGTTTCGATGTAAAATTCACGTCTCTTGTTCTCAAGCACTTTGTCTTGAAACATTTTCAAAACTGCTGGATTTCTTGCTCTTTCATATTTACCATCATCACCTGTTTCAACAAACCCACTCTTAGGATCAAGGTGGGAGTAATGTACTGTCAATTCAGTCCCACTACTCCACAGGTCATAGCATATCAAATAAAGTTTCACACCTACTGGAAAATAGCCAAATTAACCACTCTACAGCACACCAAATCAGGTTTGTTTAAACAACAAAATTAACTATTTATTAATAAACAAAATCTTGAACAATAATGGGATAAATCTATCTATCTATATATATACATATATGTATATATATATGTATGCATGAGAGTTAGGAAGAGTAAGAGTATATATATACATATATATATATATATATTCTTACTCTTCCTAACTCTCATGCATACACACATACATACATTTGAAACTGGTTAACTGGGGATAAAGGCTTTTTGGTGTTCAACAGTTTCTTATGAATACTACAATAGTTGGTGGTTGCGGTCTTGCAGGATATTTCCGGATCAGTGAGATATCCCAGAGTCGAATAATCAGATGCCGTCAAAGTTTCTCCAGGTGAAATTGATGAACAGTCTGTGATGGGTAGGTGTTCAAGGCAATTCATCTGCAGAAGGCATCATACAGATCATTCAGCAAAGGGTGTAGCAACAGGTCTATTTGGATTGTGAAGTAGCAGTTTAGCAATACAAGCTTTCTTGAGATTTCAAGATCTCCCAAAACACAAAAGGCAACAGGAATCACTCGAGGCAGGGATTCTTCAGAGACTGGAGGCAATAGTAATTAGCCGCACACAAAATACAAGGCTTCTTCTCTGCAAAGCAGTGTTCCTCCACAGAGTGCAGCAACTCTTCTTTCCCTGGGTCTTTTCTCTCTCTGGGCAGACACAGCACCAAGGGCTTAGCTCCCATACACCTGATCTGCAATTCCTTCAAAGTTCTTTGAACATCATAAGAAAGTTAGAATTTCACTTGATGCAGGAATTATTTTCAAGAGAAATAGAGATTCTGGGCTGTCTTTTCTGCCAGGTCCCTAGCAGCAACTGATCTCATTCCAAAAGTGAAACTGACTTTTCAACCGTCAGGTCATAAGACAGTCATAAATCTTCCTGGTTGCTTGGAAACAGGTCTTGCAGTTTGTACTCTTCAAACACCAAGGGCAGACTCTGGCTATCTACCCTATCTACGCCTCTCATAATTGTATATGCCTCTATCATTTCCCCTCTCAGCCTCCTTCCTTCTGGGGAAAACAGACCCAGCCTATCCAATCTCTCTTTATAACTCAAGCCCTCCAAACAAGGCAACATCCTTATGAATCTTTTCTGTACCCTGTCTAGCTTAATCACATCTTTCATGTAGTGCGGCGACCACAACTGCTCACAGTACTCCAAGTGCGGCCGAACCAAAATTATGTACAACTGTGACATGACGTCCCAACTCTTGTACTCAATGCCTCAGCCGATGAAGGCAAGCATGCCATACGCCTTCTCCACCACCCTGTATACCTGTGTTGCCACTTTCAGGGAACTATGTACTTGCACCCCAAGGTCTCTCTGCTCAACAACACTCCCCAGAGCCCTGCCATTCACTGTATATGTCCTGCCCTGGTTTAACTTCCAATAATGCATCTCTTCACACTTGTCTGCGTTAAATTCCATTTGCCAATCCCTTGCCCACTTTCCCAGTTGAAGTATATCCTGTTGGAACCTTAGACAACCTTCTTCACTGTCCACTATACCACACATAGATTACTACACTGATCCTTCAGAGGACCTACTCTCTCCCTATAGCAAACTTACTAGTCATGCCCCCTACATTCTCTTCCAAGTCATTAATATATATTACAAACAACAGAGGGCCCAGCACCGATCCCTGCGGCACACCACTGGTCACCGGCCTCCAATTTGAAAAACAACCCTCCACTACCACTCTCTGCCTCCTATCAACAAGCCAATTTTGTATCCAATTTGCTAGCTCACCCTGGATCCCATGTGTTCAAACCTTCCGGACTAGCCTACCATGCGGGAGCTTGTCAAAGGCCTTGCTAAAGTCCATGTAGACAACCTCCACCGCCCAGGCCTCGTCAATCCTCTTGGTCACCTCCTCAAAAAACTGAATCAAATTCCTGAGATATGATTTCCCATGCACAAAGCCATGTTGACTATTCATAATCAGACCTTGCCTTTCCAAATGCATATAAATCTTGTCTCTCAGAATCCCTTCCAATAACTTTCCCACCACTGATGTAAGGCTCACCAGTCTTAGTTCCCTGGTTTATCCCTGCTGCCCTTCTTAAATAAAGGCACAACATTAGCTATCCTCCAGTCTTCCGGTACCTCACCCGTGGCTAACGATGATACAAAAGTCTCTGCCAGGGCCCGAGCAATCTCCTACCTTGCTTCCCATAGCATCCTAGGATACACCTGGTCAGGCCCTGGGGATTTATCCACCTTAATGCGCTTCAAAACCTCCAACATCTCTGTTGTAATGTTGATATGCTTCAGGACATCACTATTCCCTCCCTTGAACTCACTAGCTTCCATGACTTTCTCCATGGTAAGTACAGATGAGAAGTATTCATTTAAGACCTCGCCCATTACCCGTGGCTCCACACATAGATTACCACACTGATCCTTAAGGGGACCTACTCTCTCCCTATACAATTTTTTAGGATTCTCCTTTATCTTATCTGCCAAAAAAATCTCATGGCCCCTTTTCGCCCTCCTAATTTCCTTCTTAAGTGTACTCCTACTTCCCCTATACTCCTTGAGAGACTGGCTGGATCCCGGCTGCCTATACCTGACATATGCCTCCTTCTTTGTCCTGACCAGACCCTCAATATCCCTCGTCAACCAAGGTTCCCTGAACTTGCCAGCCTTGCCCTTCAATCTAACAGGAACATGCTGGCCCTGAACTCTTCCTATCTCACTTTTAAAAGCCTCCCACTTGCCTGATGTCCCTTTACCTGTGAACAGTCTCTCCCAATCAGCTTTTGAGAGTTCCTGTCTGATGCCATCGAAATTAGCCTTCCCCCAATTTAGGACTTCAACTTGAGGACCAGTCCTATCCTTTTCCATAATTATCTTGAAGCTAATAGAGTTATGGTCACTGGTCCCAAAGTGCTCCCCCACTGACACATCAACCACCTGCCCAGCCTCATTTCCTTAGAGGAGGTTGAGTGTAGCCCCTTCTCTAGTAGGGCCATCCACATACTGCTTCAGACAACTATCCTGGACGCACTTAACAAATTCATCCCCATCTGATCCCTTAGCACTAAGGCAGTCCCAGTCAATATTAGGGAAGTTAAAATCACCTACTATTACAACCCTATAATTCCTACACCTATCTGTGATTTCCCTACATATATGCTCCTCCAATTCCCTCTGACTATTGGGGGGCCTATAGTATAATCCCATCAAAGTGATCACCTCTTTCTTATTTCTAAGTTCTACCCACATGGCCTCGCTGGACGTTCCCCCGGGATATCCTCTCTAAGCACTGCCGTGATGTCCTCCCTAATCAATAGTGCAACTCCCCCTCCTCTGTTACCTCCACCTCTGTCACGCCGGAACCATAGGTACCCTGGAACATTGAACATCTCATTTTGGTTATCGAAATCCCCAAGGAAAGTTTCAGATACTCGGCTATCTGTATGTGGTGCCAATTGTACCTCTGACAATGGAACTTGCTTAGCCATTGCTCAGGTTATTCAACACACAGTAAATATTCCTGGAACTTGTTCCTGTAATTGTTCCATTTCTCTAACTTCACTTGGATTCAGATTCTTCCTAACCAGAATTTTCCCTGGAGTCAAGACTACTCCTTTGTCCTGGTTCCATCTCTTTCAATTTGCATTTCCTTGTTTCTCTTTCACTTTCTCTCTGAAATGCTCTCTCTTCCTCCCTCTCCTCTTTTTCCAATTCAAGTTTTCTGAATTCTTTTTCAGCCTCAAGTTTTTTCATTGTTATCTGACTTTTAGCCAATTCAACTGCATCACCCTCTGACTTGTTGGCCGGAATTTTGCCATGATCTGTGACTCCAGGGCAGAAGCGCCTGACGCGGATGAGGGCTCTGCTCCCGCTCCACGTCTCCTGGCTGCCGGCATCACCCGCGGGGCAGCCAATTAGTGGCCCTGCAGCGGATCAGTGAAGTGAAAGGGCGCGCGTGGGCGGGATGAAAATCAGCATTGGGGGTGTGGCCAATTCCGGAAATGGCTAATGTAAACCCTTGAAAAAGGTTTACTGCAATGCAATTTCACAGTTAGTTCAGACTTGGCTTGACATCATTGGAATTGGATCTGGTGCATTAAAAGGGGCGACACCTGCCAGGAGAGAAAGACTGGGAGAGTACAGGGCAAGTACTTGAAGTGATGGAGGGGAGAAGCATGCGCTCAGCCCCCCGATTTTTGGATGATTCACTGCAGGTCCTCCTTCAGGTGGTTGAGGAGAGGCGGGACATCCTATTCAATGCAGATGGTAGAAGGCGACCCTCCCCTAGTGACCAAGAGGGCCTGGCTGGAAGTAGCGGAGGAGGTCAGCAGCCGTGAGGTAGTACGGTGCACGTGGATACAGTGCCGCAAGCACCTCAATGACCTGCTTCGCTCTGCCCGGGTAAGGGGCATTCCTCATTCATCTAACTGTTAATGTGTCAAGGGATGGAATATGTGTACTCATGATGCAATATGGAAGCCCTGTATGATCATTGCTTGGCTGCTGCCTTGCATTGGGATGCATGATGGGCAAGTGTGAGCTGAATGGTGATGTGATGTGATGTGTTCAAGTCGTGCTCAGCACTGGCACAGCAGTTGAATGCAACATCAACCCCTTTGGGTGATATGCCAACAAATATGTTTAAACGAAGGTGCAGCAAGCGGTCCTCGGAAATCTGGCGGAGTTATCTGAGACGCTGCATGCTATGACTCATACTCTGGAGGCATCCATCCAGTGTATGAGTTCAGCAAACTCTCAGGCATTTGACCATCTGGCTTCCTCCATTGAAAGATTGGCGGCTGCAGTGGAGGGACCAGTTCTGGATGCAATTTGTGATGTCAGAGCGAGTGTGGCCTCCCTGGACCAGAGCACCAGAGAGCAGAATCTGATGCACTGGCGACAGGTCGAGGCTGCTCATCCCTCTAATGTCGCCACTGAGGACCAGCTGATCCTCACGAGGGCACAGGGGCAGCAGATCGCATATGGGAGCTCCTCTCAGGGTGGCTCTGATGCATCCTGCAGCTCCTTGCTCCCTCTGCCAGGGACATGTGAACTGCAAAATCCCAGGGTGTTACAGGGTGCTCATGATATTTAAACCCTGAGATGCCGCGGCCCTCACAGCCACGAGCATGCAGAGGACCTCCACCAAAGTCATCACAAGCAGGGCGGCAACCAGATCATCCACCTGCCTCTGGTGAGTCTGGTGGCGAGGGATCATCCACCCGAATGAGCACTCGCAAACGATATAACGATATAAGAAATCACTGTAACATCACAACTCGTTCACTGGGTGACATGTAAATTATATATTTGATTTATGTTAGAATAATTCTATTAAATTTGGTGTTTTGACTATTTGACATGTCTGAAGTCTCATACAACATCATTGCTCAACACAAGTAGTTTTAAATGTGAGGTCACACTCTTCAGTTGCGTTCCTCATGATGTGAAGGATTGCATCGTCACATTATCTTTCCCTCTCAGATCCTCACAGTCACTCATCTCATTTTATCCTCTCAATGGAAATGCCTCCCTATTAGAGACTCCCTGGTCTCTCTAGCAGTTGAGTCAATTTACATTCACCTTTCCCTCCCTGATCATCATTTGACTGATTTCCAGCTTCCTCATCAGAAACTTAATCATCATCTGATGACCCAACTCCACAGTGAACAATTCCCATAGTTGTAGAGCAGACCAGATGCTTTGACCACAGGTGTTAGCTTGCAACTGTTAGGACTGGCTCACGAAAGCCCTTTCCGTTCACTCAATAACTCAGAGTAGATTGGTACCCATCAGCAGTGCATATCATTCAGATGACCCCTTCTGCACAAGATGCGCGGCACAGTGGCGCAGTGGTTAGCACCGCAGCCTCACAGCTCCAGGGACCCGGGTTCGATTCTGGGTACTGCCTGTGCGGAGTTTGCAAGTTCTCCCTGTGTCTGCGTGGGTTTCCTCCGGGTGCTCCGGTTTCCTCCCACATGCCAAAGACTTGCAGGTTGATAGGTTAATTGGCCATTATAAATTGCCCCTAGTATAGGTAGGTGGTAGGGAAATATATAGGGACAGGTGGGGATGTGATAGGAATATGGGATTAGTGTAGGATTAGTATAAATGGGTGGTTGATGGTCGGCACAGACTCGGTGGGCCAAAGGGCCTGTTTCAGTGCTTTTATCTCTAAAACAAAAAAAAAAACATGCAATTAACACCCCTTGTTAGGACAAACAAACAACATCTGAATTAATAAGGATCAACATTAAAATTTATTCTTCCAACTCCCACCAGAATCAATGCCTGCCGTCCTTATGAACCTGCCGGGTTCCCGAGATGCCCCACGACGTGATTTACGGCCGTAAGATCGGACAGCACACCTAAAATTGCTGTCAATTGCTTTTTCAAGTACCTTAATCAGCTTTCAATCGCTTGTAGTCGGGCGGCGAACGCAGACTCGATATCGCCCGACTTCCTACACTGGTTAAATTGCGTCTGCGCTTGATGACGCCGGGGACCCGGCCTGACGTCATCACGCTCCATTTTACCTTCCGGACGCCTTCTCTGGGACCCGATTCCTAACGGTAAAATTCCGGCCGTTATCATCTTCTAATGTCAGATGTTGGGCTTTCAGGTCAATTATCTCTTTTTTTAGCACCTGATTTCAATTCTAACCTTAGTTAAAGTTTCCAAATCACGGAGGGGCACATTCTCCTTTCTCAGAAAAACTGCTGCAACTGCTAATGCCATTCCAATGGTACACTCTTTGCCTTATTCTACAAAAAAACCTGGTTTCTTTTTTTTCTCTTTCAAATTATTATGTTACGATCAAGGCGAGAGTAATGTACTATTAATTCAGTCCCACTACTCCACAGGTCATCGCATATCAAATAAAGTTTCCCACATATGGAGAGGCGGTGGTGTAGTGGTATTATCACTGGACTAGTAACCCAGAGACCCAGCGTATTTCTCTGGGGACATGGGTTCAAATCCCACCACAGCAGAATGTGGGGTTTGAATTCAATTCATAAATCTGGAATTAAAAGCCAGTCTAGTTATGCCCATGAAATCATTGTCAATTGTTGTAAAAACCCATCTGGTTCACTAATGTCCTTTCGGGAAGGAAATCTGCTGTCCTTACCTGGTCTGGCCTACATGTGGCTCCAGACCCACAGCAATGTGGTTGACTCATAAATGCCCTCTGAAATGGCCTAGCAAGCCACTCAGTTGTAACTACCCGCTACAAAGTCAACAAAGCAGAATGAAACTGGCCGGACCACCCGGCATCGACCTAGGCACTGGAAACGACAATGGCAAACCCAGCCCTGTCGACCCTGCAAAGTCCTCCTTACTAACATCTGGTGGCTTGTGCCAAAGTTAGGAGAGCTCTCCCACATACTAGTCAAGCAACAGCCTGACATAGTCATACTTACGGAATCATACCTGACAGACAATGTCCCATACACTGCCATCACAATACCGGGTATCTCCTCTCCCAGCAGCAGGACAGAACCAGCAGAGGTGGCGGCACAGTGGTATGCAGTCAGGAGGGAGTTACCCTGGGAGTCTTTAACATCGACTCTGGACCCCATGAAGTCTCATGACATCAGGTCAAACATGGGCAAGGAAACCACCTACTGATTACCACCTGCTGCCCTCCCTCAACTAATGAATCAGTACTCCTCCATGTTAATCACCAATTGGAGAAAGTACGGAGGGTGGCAAGGGCGCAGAATGTACTCTGGGTGGGCGACTTCAATGTCCATCACCAAGAGTGGCTAAGTAGCACCACTATTGAACGAGCTGACCGAGTCCTAAAGGACATAGCTGCTAGTCTGGGTATGCAGCAGGTGGTGAGGGAACCAACACGAGGGAAAAACATACTTGACCTCGTCCTCACCAATCAGCCTGCCGCAGATGCAATTGTCCATGACAGTATTGGTAGGAGTGACCACCGCACAGTCCTTGTGGAGACGAAGTCCCACTTTCACATTGAGGATACCCTCCATTGTGTTGTGTGGCACTACCACCGTGCTAAATGGGATAGATTTCAAACAGATCTGGCAATAAGAACTGGGCATCCATGAGGTGCTGTGGTCCATCAGCAGCAGTAGAATTGCACTCAACCACAATCTGTAACCTCATGGCCCGGCATATCCCCCACTCTACCATTACCATCAAGCCAGGAGACCAGCCCTGTTCAATGAAGAGTGCAGGAGGGCATGCCAGGAGCAGCACCAGGCATACCTCAAAATGAGGTGTCAACATGCTGAAGCTACAACACAGCACTACTGAGTGCCAAACTGCATAAGCTGCATGTGATAGACAGAGTAAGCAATCCCATAGCCAACGGATCAGATCTAAGCTCTGCAGTCCTGCCACATCCAGCCATGAACGGTGGTGGACAATTAAACAACTAACTGGAGGAGGTGGCTCCACAAATATCCCCATCCTCAATGATGCGGGAGCCCAGCACATCAGTGCGAAAGATAAGGCTGAAGCATTTGCAACAATCTTGAGCCAGAAGTGCCAAGTTAATGATCCATCTCAGCCTCCTCTTGAAGTCCCCAGCATCACAAATGCCAGACTTCAGCCAATTCGCTTCTCTCCACGTTATATCAAGAAACGACTGAAGGCACTGGATATTGCAAAGTCTCTGGGCCCTGACAATATTCCGCCAAAAGTACTGAAGACTTGTGCTCCAGAACTTGCCGTGCCCCTAGTCAAGCAGTTCCAGTGCAGCTACAACACTGGCATCTACCCGGCAATGTGGAAAATTGCCCAGGTATGTCCCGTACACAAAAAGCAGGACAAGTCGAACCCGGCCAATTACCGCCCCATTAGTCTGCTCTCAAGCATCAATGAAGTAATGGAAGGTGTCATCAACAATACTATCAAGCGGCACTTGCTTAGCAATAACCTGCTCAGTGACGCTCTGTTTGGGTTCCGCCAGGGCAACTCAGCTCCTGATCTCATTACAACCTTGGTTCAAACATGGACAAAATAGCAGAACTCCAGAGGTGCGGTGAAAGTTACTGCCCTTGACATCAAGGCAGTATTTGACCGAGTATGGCATCAAGGAGCCCTAGTAAAACTGAAGTCAATGGGAATCAGGAGAAAAACTCTCTACTGGTTGGAGTCATACCTAGTGCAAAGGAAGATGGTTGTGGTTGTTGGAGGTCAATCATCTCAGCTCCAGGACATCACTGCAGGAGTTCCTCAAGGTAGTGTCCTAGGCCCAACCATCTTCAGCTGCTTCATCAATCACCTTCCTTCAATCATCAGTTCAGAAGTGGGGATGTTCGCTGATGATTGCACAATTTTCAGCACCATTCGCAACTCCTCAGATACTGAAGCAGTCCGTGTAGAAATGCAGTAAGACCTGCACTGCATCCAGGCTTGGGCTGATAAGTGGCAAGTAACATTCACGTCACACAAGTGCCAGGCATTGACCATCTCCAACAAGAGAGAATATAACTATCTCTCCTTGACATTCCATGGCATTACGATCACTGAATCCCCCACTATCAACATCCTAGGGGTTGCCATTGATCAGAAACTGAACTGGAGTAGCCATATCAATACCGTGGCTACAAGAGCAGGTCAGAGGCTAGGAATCCTGCAGCGGGTAACTCACCTCCTGACTCCCCAAAGCTTGTCCACCATCTACAAGGCACAAGTCAGGAGTGTGATGGAATACTCTCTACTTAGCTGGATGGGTGCAGCTCCAACAACACTCAAGAAGCTCGATATCATCCAGGACAAAGCAGCCCACTTGATTGGCACCCCATCCACAAACATTCACTCTCTCCACCACCGACGCACAGGGCAGCAGTGGTACCATCTACAAGATGCACTGCAGCAATGCACCAAGGCTCCTGAGACAGCACCTTCCAAACCCGCAACCTTTACCACCTAGAAGGACAAAGGCAGCAAATGTATGGGAACACCACCACCTGCAAGTTCCCCTCCAAGTCACACACTGTCCTGACTTGGAACTGAATCGCTATTCTATCACTGTCGCTGGGTCAAAATCCTGGAACTCCATTCCTAACAGCACTGTGGGTGTACCTACACCGCATGGACTCCAGCGGTTCAAGAAGGCAACTCACCACCACCTTCTCAAGGGCAATTAGGGATGTGCAATAAATGCTGGCCTAGCCAGTGACGCCCACATCCCATGAATGAATTCAAAAAAACCTACTGGAAAATATGCCAAATTAAACACTCTCTTTGTACCCCTGAATAAAGCACACCAAACCAAGTTTTTTAAACAACAAAAAATTTTACTATTTATTAATAAAGTTAACCTGAAACAATAATGAGATAAATCTATATATATGAAAAGATTTTCTAACTTCTTATTCTTCCTAACCCTCATGCAAACACACAGATATTCAAAAGGCTGCATTTGCTGACAATGCTACCACTAGGTGGCGCTGATGTGGCACATGTGCAAATGCAGCATGTGTCACTAAAACGTCACAGTCAGTGACTTTAGGCTGCCAGGACTAAAGATGGCGCTGCTCAAATAATCACACGGAGGCAACCTAACAAACACATGGCAGCACACAATGGGCGGAGTGAGAGAGCGAACGAGCGAGCCAGAGTGAGAGAATGAACGAGTGGGCGAGGGCCGGGGCCGGGTAGCGGGAGGGGGTTAGGGGAGCGGAGCGGCCGGAGACAGCAGGGGGAGGGAGGAGGAGTGCGTTTTTCTGCGCATGCGCCATAAACTTGCAGCAGCAAAAGACGCACCGGCCGGTCCCTGCACCCGGCGACATCAAGGTCTTCGGCCGCTCGCTCCCCGAGGCTCTCTACGGCCTATAGCTTCCGGCCCCCTCCATCCAGCCGTTCCCTCCAGCTGCAGATCCCCCATCCAGCCGCTTTCTCCCCTACTTCTCAACTGTACTTCAGGCATTGCAGCTGTCTGGTCCCTGCCTTTTGCATCCCCCTCTTCAGGAACTTCTGAATTTAACTCCCTCCCACTACACCCCCCACACCCCCTCTCCCCTCTACCTCCCCTCCTCCCCAACCCCCCTCTCCACCTCCCCCCAACTCCCCCCTCCCACCACCCCCCCTCCTCCCCCTCTCCCCCCACTTCCCCCTCCTCCTCCCCCTCTCCCCCCACTTCCACGTCCTGGCCCCCTCCACCTCCCCACCTCCACCTCCCCCTCTCCCCCACCACCTCCCCCCTCCCCCCAACTGCCCCTCCTCCCCCCCACCTTCCCCTCCTGCCCACCACCTCCCCCTCCTCCTCCCCCTCTCCCCCTCCTCCCCCCCACCTCCCCCTCTAACACCCCCTCTCCCCTTCCCCCTCTCCCCCCCACACCGCCCCCTCTCCTCCCCCTCTCCACCTCCCCTCCCCCTCCACCTCTCCCCCTCCCCATCACTTCCCCTTCCAACTCCACCCACCTCTCCCCTTCCCCCTCCCCCCTCTATCTCCCCCTCTCCTCCTCTCCCCTTCCACCTCCCCCTCCCATCCCCCTCTCCCTCTCTACCTCCCCTCCACCTCTCCCCCACACCTGCCCCTCTCCCCCCCCACTTCCCCGCCTCCCCCTCACCCCCTCGCCTCCCCCTCTCCCCCTCTCCCCCCGCCTCCCCCTCTCCCCCCGCCTTCCCCTCTTCCCCCTGCCTCCCCCTCTTCCCCCCGCCTCCCCCTCTCCCCCCGACCTCCCCTCCGACTCCCGCTCTACCCCCAACTTCCCCTTCCCCCCCACCTCCCCCCTCACCCCCCCACCTCCTCCTCTCCACCCCACCCCCACATCACCCCCTCCCCCACACCTCCCCTCTCCCCCTCCACCTCTCCCCTCCACCTCTCCCTCTCCCCTCCACCTCCCCCTCTCACCCCCACCTCTACACCCCACCACCCCCTCTCTCCCCCCCACCTGTTCCCTGCTAGTGGTTATGCCTTCCCATTCGCTCCCATTTAATACTGCCCACTACTATCAGCATCACCTTCCATTTCTTTTGCTCTTATCTACCTTTACCTTAAAGCAACATTGAGGATGGAGAACGGTGTGGCTGCACTCCCACCTCACCAGTTGTGTACACAGCAGGAGCATTCACATTTGTGCTACCACTGGACACGGCATGCTTGTTTCTTTCAGTGCTCAGTCTCTTCTTGCTGAATGTTCCCCAAGTGCTTGACCGCTTTGAACGCCCTCTCTGCTTGACAGCTGGCAATTGCGGAGTCTCACAAGGCTCTGCCTGGTTGTTTCAAGGGCGGATGGGGAAACAGGTGGCTGTGTGTCCATGTGCACTGCTGTGATGGGTGCAGGAACAGAGCAACTTACAACAGGGACTGGAGCACATGTACATCTCATACTTTCCACTTTTGGCCTTAGGTTCATTAATTGCTTTCTCATTGGTTACTCATTGCTAGTTTTCTTGTTAATACTGAAGCCCCTTGCCCAATTTATAATTTCAGTCAGGCCCAGCAATCAGGTTAATCACATTATTCAAAATATTATTCCTACACAGGGAACATATTCCACTCTTCATTTTGCACCTTGTCCTAACCCGCACCATCTAGCTCCTCTGTTTATTCACACTGTCTGATCGCATAACACTGTCGACCCTTGCATGAAGCAAACTGTATTTTCCCAATAGTTGCAAATGTCTAAAGCTAACTCTATAGTTATTGAAGGTTCATGCATATTTAATCATTCCAAAGCATAAGGTTTACCCACAGTATTAGAATGACAGAATACTGTCTTATAGAGAAGTAGTAAAAAGTTGACAAGCATTAAATAGGTGCTTCTGTCTAAACGGGACTCACCAGATCCATAATACATTAAGGTATGTTGGCAATAATAAAAACAAGAAATGCTGAATATACTCAGCAGGTGTGGCAGCATCTGTGGAGAGAGAAGCAGAACTGTTCTGATGAAAGTCATTGACCTGAAACATTAACTTTGCTTCAACAGATTGGAACACAGAATTATCCCGCACTGACACCCTCTGTTCCTCTTTTCCAATGGTAGGCAGTTTCTTGACAAACTCTATTTGTCTCTTTAACATTGTGTGGTCTCGGTTAAATACATATTTTAGCACCTTATGCAGTACAAGTTTACCCATTGTTTCTTACAATCCCATTGTTAGTCGGTATGTGCCTGAACCATACATCCAGACAGATTCAATCATTCTAAACTGTTCTAATGTCCATTTAATCGTTCTGAAATGTTCTAACTTCCCACCCTTTTTCTCCATAAATGCTTTGTTTCACATG
Source organism: Heterodontus francisci (assembly GCF_036365525.1). Taxonomy (NCBI): domain Eukaryota; kingdom Metazoa; phylum Chordata; class Chondrichthyes; order Heterodontiformes; family Heterodontidae; genus Heterodontus; species Heterodontus francisci. Next base: position 30,268 of record NW_027142177.1, on the reverse strand, counting down.
TCATACCTAATCACGCCACATAACCTAACAAACAACTTTCCACATTCCAGTAATTAACTCTTTGCTTACCAAAAGCCCATACAAACATTTATAAAGTACAGTATCTAAAATTCATAGTACAAGGAAACAATATAAAAACCTATATTTCTCACACTAGTAATCAAAATTCACATGGAGCGATCGTGGAGTGCTTGTGTTTACCTTCATTAAATTGAATTTAGACATTCTCAGCTTTCTCCATGTTGCTTCTAAGGTAACTATTTAATCCTGCCTCAGAATACTAATCATTTCCTCGCAATGGAGGCCAAGACAAGTATCTACCACTTTATAAAAACAGGGAACCATGTTGCCTTTCACAAATTAAAGATTTACAATGATTTACAATGTTTTGTCTTTTTGGTTCATTGGCCATTTTTGCCAACATTGTGAACGCTGAGGACATCACCAAGGGCACTCGCTTGATGACAAAAGAGGTAGAGATTAAGAGAAAGAAGAAAAAGTGTGCTCATGACAGATGCAAGCTAGAAAATACTACTGAGAACCAGGCTGAATATGGAAGTTCCAGAGGGGAAGTGAAAAAGCAAATAACAGAAGCAAAGAGAGAGCATGAAAAGAGACTGGCAGTTAGCATTAAAGGAAATCCCAAAGTTTTCTATAAGCATATAAATAATAAAAGGGTGGTAAAAGGAGGAGTGGGGCCGATTAGAGACCAGAAAGGGGATCTACACATGGAGGCAGAGGGCATAGCTGAGGTATTAAATGAATACTTTTCACCGTTTTTACCAAGGAAGAAGTTGCAACCCAGGCAATGTTGAAAGAGGAGGTAAGTCAAACACTAGAGAGGTTTAAAATTGATAAAGAGGAACTATTGGATAGGCTGTCTGTACCTAACGTGGATAAAGCTCCAGGGCCAGATGAGATGCATCCAAGGATACTGAGGGAAGTGAGGGTGGAATCCTCAGAGGCGCGGTCCTTAATTTTCTAGTCTTCCTTAGACTTGGGGGTGGTGCCAGAGGACTGGAGAATTGTAAACAATATACTCTTGTTCAAAAAAAGGGTGTAAAGATAAGTCCAGCAAATACAGGCCTGTCGGTTTAACTTTAGTGGTGGGAGATCTTCTCGAGAAAATACTTTGGGACAAAATCAATAGTCACATGGACAAGTGCAAGTTAATTAAGGAAAGCCAGCATGGATTTCTTAAGGGAAAATCATGTTTAACTAACTTGCTGGAGTTTTTTGAGGAGGTAACAGAGAGGGTTGATGAGGGCAATGCTGTTGATGTGCTGTACATGGACTTTCAAAAGGCATTTGATGCAGTGCCACACAACAGCCTTTCATGGAATGAAAGTGACAGTGGCAACATGGATTTGAAATTGTCTGAGCAACAGGAAAAAGAGAAAAGTGGCTAATTGATGTTTTTTGGGCTGGAGGAAGGTTTGTAGTGGAGTTCTTTAGGGATCAGTGTTGGGAGCCTTGCTTTTCCTGATATATATTAATGACCTAGTATACAGGGCACAATTTCAAACTTTGCAGATGATACAAAACTTGGCAGCCTTGTGAACTGTGAGGAGGATAGTGTAGAACTTCAAAAGAACATAGACAAGTTGGTGGAATGGGCAGACAGGTGACAGGTGACAGGGGCGGCACAGTGGCGCAGTGGTTAGCACTGCAGCCTCACAGCTCCAGGGACCCGGGTTCAATTCTGGGTACTGCCTGTGTGGAGTTTGCAAGTTCTCCCTGTGTCTGCGTGGGTTTCCTCCGGGTGCTCCGGTTTCCTCCCACATGCCAAAAGACTTGCAGGTTGATAGGTAAATTGGCCATTATAAATTACCCCTAGTATAGGTAGGTGGCAGGGAAATATAGGGACAGGTGGGGATGTGGTAGGAATATGGGATTAGTGTAGGATTAGTATAAATGGGTGGTTGATGGTCGGCACAGACTCGGTGGGCCGAAGGGTCTGTTTCAGTGCTGTATCTCTAACTAACTAACTAACAATGCAGAGAAATGTGAAGTGATTTATTTTGGTAGGAAAAACATGGAGTGACAATATAGAATAAGGGGTACAATTCTAAAGGGGGTGCAGGAACAGAGGGACCTATGTGTATATGTGCATAAGACATTGAAGGTGGCAGTATAGGCTGAGAGAGCGGTTAATAAAGCATACAGTATCCTGCGCTTCATTAATAGAGGCATAGAGTACAAGAGCAAGGAAGTTATGTTGAACTTGTATAAGACACTAGTTCAGCCTCAGCTTGAGCATTGCGTCCAATTCCAGGTGCTGCACTTGAGGAAAGACGAGATGGCATTGGAGAGAGTATAGAAAAGATTCACGAGATGGTTCGGGGGATGAGGAATTTCAGTAATGAAAATAGATTGGTGAGGTTAGGACTGTTTTCCTTGGAGAAGAGAAGGCTGAGAGGTGATTTGACTGAGGTATTCACAATCATGGGGGGTTTGGACAGAGTAGATAGAGGGGAACTGTTCCCACTTGTGAAAGGATCGAGAAAGAAAGGGCACAGATTTAAAGTATTTGGTGAGAGAAACAAAAGTGACATGAGGAAAAACTTGTTCACGCAGCAAGTGATTAAGTTCTGGAATGCGCTGTTTGACAACGTGGTGGAGGCGGTTTCAATTGAAGCATTCAAAAGGGAATTAGACAGTTATAGGAAAAGGAAGAATTGCAAGGTTACGGGGAGAAAGCAGGGGAATGGACCTGAGGGAATTGCTCTTTCAGAGAGCCGGTGCAGACATGATGGACTAAATGGCCTCCTTCAGCGCTGTAACAAATCTGTGATTCTACGATTCTGTGTGTTACTAGGGCTGACAGCCAAGAGTGATTCAACACAAATTCCAGATTATTAATTCAAAAAAGAAGCTGCAATATCAATTACCTGAAAAGCATGGAAAAATATATTATTTTACAATTCTTATGATTGCAATTTTAGATCCAGGTGAATATAACCCTCACCCTAACCCTAATTCATGTACCCAGGCATACCACTGGTTCAGTACATTCAGAGGGCAACAGTCTTGTAGATGGACAGGCAAAACATTCAGTCTGCATGACACCCCCTTGAGAGGGGCCTGCCATAGTTAATGTAATCACTTGGGCAGAACAGGTAACTAGTCAGGATGAGGAACTGATTCAGCTATTAGACCTGACAACAGAGAATTCAAAAGAATATCCATCAAAGTACTTCTATTCGGAGACCCCAACTGATATTGTACTGGTTATGTTGCCCAAGGGTATCCGGGAGGTACCCCCGAATCAGAAACGAGAACAGTTTGTAAAAGAAGATCATGAGGATATAGGTCAGACACATAGTGGTGCCCGAACAACGCTCTCAAATTGACTCCTTTGTATTGGTGGCCAGACATGCTTAAAGCCTGTAAAATATATGCGGCAAATTGTTAGCCATGTAATTTGTTTAACAAATCATCACTTATTAAACCGCTGCCGTTGGTTCCTGTGAAGCCTAATAAATCAATGGAGACATTTTTTGTTGATTTCATTAGACCACTACCTCCATCAATGGGGTATAAACATGTTCTCGTTTGTGTTGATGCCTGCACTTCTTCCTGTTGGCTGGTCCCCTCAAAAACTGTTTCAGATACTATACTTGTCAATGTTAATCCTGACATTATTACTGTAGCCTTTGTTTCCAAAGTTTTCAAAGACAATTGTGTGGAAAGGAGGATTGGGTTAGAGCACAGCACACCACGGCATCCGCAGTCAGTCAGGAAACCGGAAGTAAAAAAGCTATTGACCAAACTGTTGAGAATCAGAGGGAATAAGTGGGCCGGCATCATTCTGGAATTACAATTATCACTTCTGTACATCAGGGTAGAGCATGGCTACCGGACCCGAACCCGACGGGACCCAACAACATGTGTCGGGTTCGGGTCGGGTCGGGTCGCTCTTCCGGGTCCGGCGTTTGGGCTTGGGTCAGGTCGGGCTGGGCCAGACACGCTCTATCACAACCTCAGGTAAGTAGCTCCAATGTTAATGTACTCTTTGGACTAGAAAGGTTGTTTAGTTACCGTTTTTTTAAGCTTATGCAGAGAAGTAACAAAGTGAAAAACGGAAGGTAAGTTAACTGACAGTCGGGTCGGGTCAGGTCGGGCACGGGATAAAATGAAAGGACTCGGGCCGGATGTGGTTCTGTCGGGCTCGGGTCAGGTTTCATTTGCAGAGCTGAGCTGGTCTTTACATCAGGGGCAGTGTTCCCTCGTAAAGGCCTGCTTAGGTCGGGAAAAAGAACCTGACCCGAGCCAGACCAATCCACAGCGCACCCGAGCCCATCCCGGCCCATGTCTCTCCAATTTCACCCCGAGCCCGACCCCACTCGACCCGGCCCGAGCCCGACCCGACCATCCCTTTAATTACCATCCGACTCGGAACCTCCAGGAAGCTGCAGCGCATGTGATGACGTCATAGTGACATCACTCGCTCACTGCGCAGACTCAGTTTCTACCCGAACTCCCAGCTAAGGTAAGTTTTTTAATTTCAATACTTACCAGCAGAGCACTTATCCTGTGTGTCCAGCCCAATCCGACCTGAGCCCGACCTGGACTCGGCCCGACCTGAGCCGAGCCCAAAAGCCGGATCCGGAAGATGGGCCTGATACATATCGTCAGGTCCCATCGGGTTCGGGTCGGGTAGCAGGCCTTTATTCCCTAGAACACCATATTATTTAACGTATGTTGTTGAAATGCATACACCACTTACTCGCGGTTCTTTTATTGCCTCTACGCTTTCTGAGTCCTTGACCCGACAGCAACAATTACATTTGAAACAAGAAATAACAGATCAAATTCATGACATTGATCAGAGGATCAGAGCGAAGAATAGACAAAAACGGATAACTAACAAAGCTTGGCAACCTGTAACCGGGGAGTGGGTTCAAGAGAGAAAGTTTGAACAGATTCCTGGTTTGAGACCCAAGTGGAAGAAACCTGTTCAAATACATTCCGTTATTAATGAAAGAACTGTCAAAATATTTGCTAACCAGCCGAATGGCAAGCACTCTTTTAAAATTGTCTCTACAGACAACCTGAAGAGATGTTCTGAAGGGTCCAGGAATGGAGGAACAGTACAAGGTGCAGTCGTACACTCTCTTTCAGGACCCAGCCCGGAGGATGGCATCGGAAACAGCGCGAATCGAACTGAAACCAACTGCATCAATAAATGTTGCTCACCCACGCAGGACCTCACAGTGCCTCAAAGGTTAGTTTCACAAGGAACCACACTCGGTGCAACGAGCAATAGTCAAGTCACAACGACAGAAGAAGGGAACCCTGGAGGAAAGGAATGAAGTACTGCAGACTCTCAGTGATGGGATTTGCTCTTGCGTAAAGCAAGGATTAAGGTACTGGAGGATACTTTGTTGCAGATCTTCCGGCTGCGGGCAGTGCATGTGACATGCCAGAGATGTCTTACTGCTTGAACACTTCACACTATGCGATTTCTTGCAGAGAAGCTGGAATAAAACATTTTACTGCATCTGCCCTGAGTGACATTTGGAGGGGAGGTAATGCAAGTGATGTTCTTATTCATCATAACATTAGAAGAGTGCGATGGTACTCAGGAGAACCTGGTTGAATGGTTTTTCTATGTATCACCATGTCAGCTTCTGATGGACAACAGTTATAAAGATAATCAAGTTCTGCATGACAATTTTATCCAGGTGACCACAGAATTCCCTGATGTTCAGCTCTTTTCATTTTATTCCTGATATGAGGACGTGGCTGGAATGTGACTGAAAATAGACTAAAACACATTTTAGTTTATTTCAACAGGACTTTATCGGTTTAAGGTCAAGCAGCAGCTTTGGATCCTTCCTTCTCTACCCCATCACATGGTTTCATCGATTGATCATTGATGTTTGACCTGTCGGGATAGAGTCATCTCAGCAGACATTTGTGACCTCAGATCACTGACACTTTGCAGAGTTTTATTCTGAACTTTGTGATAGCGTTATAAGATTCATTTTTGGAAAATTTAGATGATCCATGTAAAAACGCAGACTATGATTGTTGTCAATCTACACTTTTGTATTATTGCATTGTTTCACATCATAGGTTGTGACATTTTATTGAATGTTTATATTTTAGGCATTGTTTATTTTAAGCAATCTGTCTATGCCTTTATACAGTTTAAGAGGGGGTGTGATGGAATATAGGTATAATAGGCTTAATTAGGTAGCATTTAGATATAGTATAATATATTCTCTTTTCTTCTCTCTCTTCTCTCTCTTTGGTCTCCTTATCTCGAGAGACAATGGGTAAGCGCCTGGAGGTGGTCAGTGGTGTGTGGAGCAGCGCCTGGAGTGGCTATAAAGGCCAATACCTTTTAGAATTAAAGATTGAAGAAATGGTCAGTTTTCAGAACTCACTGAAATTTCCCTTTAAGAAGGTAGAATTAAATATTTCAAGGTCCCTGTTAGAATAGAATTTCTATTGCCAGGCAATTGGAAGATAAACACACACAATGAAATATCTTGTGTGGCATCAGTAAGAGGTAGCAATAAACCTAATTGGTTTATGGGGTTGTTGATGCAGACAAATTGGCTCCAGTGGTTGCTTTGGGGTACCATGGAAAGGGCAATTAACATAAATGAAATGTACTGACAGGAACAAGAAAGGTTAAGTAAACACAATTATAAACATTTTGACCAGATAAATGCTCACAACTTCAAAAAAACAGGGGATTTCCAGGAAAACATTAAATAGAGAGTTAGTTAATGATACTACCAAATATGGATTTGAAAGCAAGAAAAACACACACAGAATGGTAGCACCTATATGCTACATATATGTACAAACACGAAAGGTTCTGAAGCAAACATTTAGAAGTGTTGAGTTCCTCAAACAATACTTCTCACCCCATGCCTTACTTGGGGGATTTGAGGTAAAAGTTTACTTTAAATTTTGATGGATATTCTGAGATCTCCTCAACATTTCTATTTCTGGGACCCTTGCATTGCAGATCAGGGATAGGCACCGAAATGTTGCATCACAGACGTTTGACAACATTATTGACTCAGCCATGGATATGGGGGAAATTAATCTGTATATAAAGTGTATTGCCAGTCTAATGCCATCAAAACAGAGTCCGATTTAAAACACATTTCTCCCGATAAATAAAGTAGCCTAGCATACAAACATCAATGGAAAGCAGCACAACTGTATTAACTAGCTAGCAAGAAAAATAGAATGCAATGCCAATACAACTTACTTTTGTTGACAGAATAGAGCAAGTTACATCATGTCCCATGGTGGTCGCTGGACCTTATCAATGACCTCTGGATTCACACTGTATCAAGAGTGCAAATCCATCCAATAAACCATGAAACTCAAGGAGAGGATTGTTATTACAGTCATTAAGGTGAGGCTATAGAAAAGTCAGTAACAGGAACATGGACCATTTCTCACACTGCTGTTGTCAGCATTCTGTGATGGTCTCTGTTTGTGTAACTTCTCCACCTGCTTGTAATATGTGTCTGAAGACAGGGTAGACAACAAAAGGGCAGTGATCTCCAAATCAGGAGAATGTTATCAGGCAAAGCAGATAGTACTTCAGAAGAGTCATGTACAACAGAAAAACAGGGTGGGGCAGGAAGGGACAGAGAGATTAATAGTAGCTGGCCAAGACTAGGCTATTCATCTTGACAGGCTATTAAACCAGATCCTGGAATCTAAAATTACAGAAACAACAGAATCTCTCACGGACAAAATGGCATTTGCTCACCAAAGCTAGTGACAAAATTCGATAAGCACAATTATAAATAAAGAGCGCCCTTCAGTTCCTCCAATAAAGTGATTCTCTTAAATTCACTTGTGTCTATATCTCAGTCTATCACTGTCCATTCTGATTCAGCTCTGACAAGGTAATTATTAACAAATAGCTTTTCTATAAAACGGCAAGCAGTGGTTACTGCACATATTATTCAGTTACAAAATGTTTAGTCACTATCTGTAAGATTGTACTCCAGACTAACCAATTTATGTCCAAGCCAAATCTAATACATGTTAGCAAAGGTGCACTTTTAACATTATATAATTGTATGATGCAGGCATCCTTCAAATGACATTGACCACTCAGGTTATCTGCCCTGAAACTGGATTGTAAATGATGAACATTGCATTTACTGATCTTTGACATACTTGTAAAACTTGTCCTTTAATCCAATTTGCAGCAAAAAAAAACTCATGTAAAGGAGTATTTCGAACATGGTCATTGAAACATAATAAATTTTTACTATGCCTTCCCTGACAGTTTTAAAAACTGCAAATGCAGGACAGATTTTGTCAATGAATCGTAAACAGTTTAACAGTTTAAGGTTTATTAAAGCTATCTATTACATTGTATTTACTAACTATTGTATATGGGTCAGCAGCATCTTGATTTTGCCCATATCACTCAGCCCCATCGCACTGTTGTATTCAAGAGCAACTTACAGTACTGACTTCTGGAGATTCCTTGGAATTTTTTGCCTGTTTCCCCCTCAATACAAGTCCTGGAGCACTGCAGCAGAATTGCGACATTTATATTGAAGGAAAAGTCCAGCAACTTACAACATGTCACTGAGCTTGTGTCTCAAGTGAAAGCAATGCTTGCCAGAGTGTAGAAATTGAAATGTTCCCTCAGTGACTTTTGCCATTTTAAAATGAGTTTACAAAACACAACACTTTTAAACTTGTGTTTTAAAATAACTTAGCTGTTAGATTATTTTAAAACACAAGGTTAAAGACTTGAGGCAGGGGTGTCCAACCTTTCTGTGTGGGGGACCACAATACAATTTTTGTCCGACATAGGGGTCCAGTGAGACAATCGTGGAAAGATGAAGGCATTAAAAATGATACACTATGATTTGAAACAACAACAAATGAGAATTTTGTCAAGAAGTTTTATATGAGAAGGTTAATTGATTAACATACTTTCTCATCACTATGTTAGACACTGATTTTGTGAGATACCTAGCATTTTTATACTTTCACAGGTAGTCAGTGCTTGTCTGCACACTTGTTCTAGCAATGCGGAACATTCCGGACAGATGTCCATCTGTCAGAAGTGATCTTGATTGCGCACTCCCTCTCTTCTCTCTTTCTCTGTCTGTCTGTCTTTCTGTCTCTCTCTCTCTTCCCCTCCCTCTATGTGTCACTCTCTATTTTCCCCATCGCTGTGGTTTCACCTCCATTTGTCGCTCCCTCCTCCGTGTGCTAGCCACCCTTCAGTGTGCTGCTCCCCCATCCCCGTTTATCACACCCACCATGTGTTGTCGTCCCCCCCACTCTATGTCCGCCCTCGCATCATCCCCGCCCCCCTCTGAGTCATCTCCTCCCTGTGCCACAGCACCCGTGTTGCCCCCACTGTTCTGTGTCGCACCCCCGCCCGTGTGTTGGCCCCTCCGCTCTGGGTCATCCCCCACCTTCTGTGCCATTCCCCCCCATGTCGCCACCCCCCCCGCCCATGTGCCGTACCACCCGTCTGTGCCATCTCACCCCTCTGTGTCATTCCTGCCCTGTGTGCTATTCCCCCGCCATGTCGTACCCCGCTTTGTGTCGCCGCCCCCATGTTGCTCCCTCCTCCCATATTACCCGCCCATCCCCTGTGTCGCACCCCTCCATGTCATTTGCCACCCCCCCCCCCCATGTCGGCCAAGGCGTTCTCCCCATGTTTTTCTCTCCATGTCAGCCCCCAGTGTCGTCCCTCCGTGTCATGTCAGCCCCCGTGTCACCCTCCCTTGTGGCACCCCCCCACTCTGTGTCAGTCCCCCCATGTCGTTTTCCCCCTGTGTCGTTCCCCTTGTGTTATCCCGCCCTGTCTTTCCTCCCCCCATGTCGTTATCCCTGTGTCATTCTCCTCCTCTGTGCCATCCCCCACTCTGTGTCATCCCCCACTCTGTGTTGTTCCCCCTTTCTGTGTTGTTCCCCCTTCTATATGCCTTGGTTCCTTAACATTTCTGGGAGGATATTTGTGTTCTCCTTTGTGAAGGCAGAACCAAATTATATGTTCAATTGTTCTGCAATTTCTTCATTCCCCATTATAATTTCCTCCGTTTCTGACTGTTAGGGACCTACATTACTTTTCTCTAATCTTTTTCTCTTCACATATTTATAGAAGTTTTTACAGTTAGTTTTTATGTACCCTGCAAGTTTACTCTCATACTCTACTTCCCCCTGCTTAATACACCTCCTTTCCTGAATTCTAAACTGCTCCCAATCCTCAGAGTGGCTGCTTTTTCTGGCAATTTTATATGCCTCCTCTTTGGATCTAATACTATCCCTAATTTCTTTTGTAATCCACAGTTGAGCCACTTTTCCGGTGTTATTTTTGTGTCAGACTGGAATGAATAATTGTTGTAATTCATGTACATGTTCTTGAAATGTTATCTGTTGCCGATCGACCGTCAACTCTTTTAGTAAATTTCCTCAATCTACTATAGCCAACTCGCGCCACAGACCTTCGTAGTTTCCTTTATTTAGATTCAGGACCCTAGTTTCGAACTCAACTACTTCACATTCCATCTGAATGAAGAATTCATTAAGTTATGGTTGCTCCTCCCCAAGGGACCCCGCACAACAAGATTGTTTATTTATCCTTTCCCATTGCACAATACCCAGTCTAGGATAGCCTGTTCTCTATTTGATTCCCCAATGTATTGGTCTAAAAAAACCATCAGGTACACACTCCAGGAATTCCTCCTCCACAGTATTATTGCTAATTTGATTTGACCAATCTATATGTAGATTAAGGTCACCCATGATTACAGTTGTACCCTTATTGCATGCATCTCTAATTTCCTGTTTAAAACCATCCCCTACATCTCCACTACTGTTTGGGGGCCTGTAGATAACCCCCACCAATGTTTTCTGTGCCTTGGTGTTTCTTAGCTCCACCCATACAGATTCCACATCATGATTCTCCGAACCAATATCCTTTCTCACTATTGCATTGATTTCCTCCTTTAATAACAAAACTGTCCCACATCCTTTCCCTTTCTCCCTGTCCTTCCTAATATTGAATAGCCCTGGATGTTCAGTTCCCATCCTTGGTTCCCAGTTCCCAGCCATGTCTCTGCAATCACAACTATATCATAACTGTTTATATCTATTTTCTCTGTTAATTCATCTACCTTATTGTGAATGCTCCGCTCATGAAGACACAATGCCTTTAGACATGTCTTTTTAACATTGTTAGTCATCTTAGCCTTATTTTGCACCATGGCCCCATTTGTTTCTCTGCCTTCCACTTTCGCTTCTTACCTTTCTGTCTTTCATTTCTATCCTTGTTCCCCCTCTTCTGTCTCCCTGCTCAGATTCCCATCCCCCTGCCATTCTAGTTTAAACCTTCCCTGAGAGCAGTAGCAAACACCATACCCCTCCCCCACCCACAAAGGAAATTGGTCCCAATCCTGCCCAGATGCAACCTGTCCACTTGTACTGGTCCCTTCCCCAGAACTGGATCCAATGTCTCAGGAATCTGAATCCCTCCCCACTACACCATTTCTCCAGCCACGTATTCATCTGCTATTTCCTGCTATTCCCGCGTTTGCTAGCATGTGGCAATGGTAATAATCCAGAGATTACTATCTTTGAGGTCCTACTTTTTAATTTACGTCCTAACTCCCTATATTCATCTTGTAGGACCTCATCCCTATTTTTACCGATGTTGTAGGTCCCGATATGTACCACGACAACTGGCTGCTCGCCCTCCCCCGTCAGAATGCCCTGCAGCCGCTCAGACACATCCTTGAACCTAGCACGAGGGAGGCAACATACCATCCTGGAGTCTGTTTTGCGGCAACAGAAAAGCCTGTCTGTTCCCCTTACGATTGAATCCCCTTTCACTATAGCCCTGCCACTCTTCTTTCTCCCCTCCTGTGCAGCTGAGCCACCCATGAACTTTATTCTTGCTGCTTTCCCCCAGCAATCTCCCCCAACAATATCCAAAGTGGTATATCTGTGAGAGAGGGGGATGGCCACAGGGGACTCCTGGACAACCTACCTTCCTCTACTCTGCCTGGTGGTCACCAATTCCCTTTCTGCCTTTGTAGCATTTGCCTGCGGTATGACCACCATGTTAAATGTGCTATCTATGACCATCTCAGCATCGCGGATGCTCCACAATGAATCCGCCCGTAGCTCCAGATCCGTAAAGCGGGTAGCCAGTAGTTGCAGATGGATACTCTTCCTGCACACATGGTCATCAGGGACACTGGAAGCCTCCCTGATTTCCCACATAGCGCAGGAGGAGCATATCATGGGTGCGAGATCTCTTGCCATGACTTACCTTTAGATTACTTAGTTAGTCTCTTTAATTAAAACATAATAATTATGCTAGGGGCCTTGTCGGACTCCAAACACTACCCACTATAATCTAAAGTCCTTACTGTTACTTTTGAAGCGAATGGACTGCAGTCGTAAAAATTGTGGAAAAACTCACCTGAACCTACTTACCAATCAGCTGCTTCCCTGTGCCCTGCTTCATCCAGTCAGTAAAATCCCTCAGGCAGAACTCAAAGCCTCACTGTGTCCTAAAAGCACTCTTCTAATCAGTAATTGTTCATAAATTACACTAATTTTAACAAAACATTAGTGGTATTAACCTTATCACTTACACGGTAGCTATTTGAGGCTTCAAAAAAAGACCTTTTACCCCGATTTATAAGCTATTTACAGGTAATAACAGCTGTTACTTAACAACCAATCAGCTTACAGATCTCCCATGATGGCATTGTAGTTTTTTTCCTCTTTTGAAACTCAGCGCTCGACTACACAGCGAGTGAGCCTCCGACTGCCGCTGCTCTGGTCTGAGGTAGGTGAGGGCCTTGAGCCCCACTCTTTATTTCCTCAGGTCTGGATCCGCCTCTTCCCAGGTCCACTGCCGACTGCAGCTGCTCCTGTCCAAGGTCATTTCAAGGAAATTAAATACAGGAAGATATTAATAAACTTGCAGAACGGGCATTTAATTGACAAATAGACTTCCATATAATTGAATGTGAGGTGGCACATTTTAGTTGGAAAAATAAGGAGGCCACTCCTTAGAAAATCACTTTCTAATTGGGGTAGAGGAGTTGAGGGATCTGAGGGTACACATACACAAATCACTGCAGCAATATAGGTTAATAAGGCCATCAAAAAGCAAACAAAGCACCAGGGATCATTTCCAGAGGGATAGACTTGAAAAGCAGAGAACAGAAAATGCTGGAAAAGCTCAGCAGGTCGAGCAGCATCTGTGACGAGAGAAACAGAACTAAAGTTTCAAATCGCTGAAATTTAATCATAACTGACAAAGTTTAGAAATGTAATCGGCTTTGAGCAAATGAAACTAGGGAGGGTAGGTACAAGAACAAAAGGGAAGGTCTGTGATTGGGTGGAGGGTGGGGGAGATTAAATGACAAAGAGGTCATGGAATAAAAGGAAAAGGGAGTGGTGAAAAAATGCTTTGTCTTTTCCGAACAAGGCTCTGTCTATTACGAGAAACATTACCACTCCCTTTGCCTTTTATTCCATGACATCTTTGTCATTTAATGTCGCTGCCCTCCCCTCACGTCAACGACCTGAAAAATTAACACTGTTTCTGTCTCCACACATGTTGCCAAACCTGCTAAGTATTTATAACATTTGTTGTTTTTATTTCCGATTTCCAACATCCACGGTATATTGCTTTTATTTATTCTAATTAAAATCTGTGATGGAATTTGTTCAAATACAAAAATATTAGGTCACTAAAATGTGAAGCAGTCTTATGAAGTCTTATGAAGGTGTTCCGAAGAAGGGTCACTGACCCGAAACGTTAACTCTGCTTCTCTTTCCACAGATGCTGCCAGACCTGCTGAGTGAATCCAGCATTTCTTGTTTTTGTTTCAGATTTCCAGCATCCGCAGTATTTTGCTTTTATTACGGATAAACAATTGTTGCAGTTCATCCATGCGTTCTTTAAATGTTTGCTATTGCCTATCCACCGTCATCCCTTTAAGTAACGTTTCCCAATCTCATACCTTCGTAGTTTCCTTTACTAAGATTCAGGACACTTGTCTCAGAATCAATTACATCACTCCCCACCTTGATGAAGAATTCCATTATATTATGGTCACTCGTCCCCAAGGGGTCTCGCACCACTAGATTGTCATAGAGTCATAGAGTCATACAGCACAGAAACAGGCCCTTCGGCCCATCGTGTCTCTGCCGGCCATACAGCACCCAACTGTTCTATTCCCATATTCTTGCACTTAGCCCATAGCCCTGTATGCTATGGCGTTTCAAGTGGTCATCTAAATGCTTCTTAAATGTTGTGAGGGTTCCTGCCTCCACCCCACCTCTTCAGGCAGTGCGTTCCAGATTCCAACCACCCTCTGGGTGAAAAATGTTTTCCTCAAATCTCCCCTAAACCTCCTGCCCCTTACCCTAAATCTATGCCCCCTGGTTCTTGACCCCATCACCAAGGGAAAAAGTTTCCTCCGATCTAACCTATCAATGCCCCTCATATTCTTGTACACCTCAATCATGTCCCCCCTCAGCCTTCTCCGCTCCAAGGAAAACAACCCGAGCCTTTTCAGTCTCTCTTCACAGCTGAAATGCTCCAGCCCAGGCAACATCCTGGTGAAACTCTTCTGCATCCTCTCCAGTGCAATCACATCCTTCCAATAGTGTGGTGACCAGAACTATACACAGTACTCCAGCTGTGGCCCAGATAGTGTTTTATACAGCACCATCATAACCTCCCTGATCTTATATCCTATGCCTCGGTTAATAAAGGCAAGTATCCTTTATGCCTTCCTCACCACCTTATCTACTGTGCTGCTGCCTTCAGTGATCTATGGACAAGTACACCAAGGTCCCTCTGACTTTCTGTACTTCCTAGGGTCCAATCACCCATTGTGTATTCCCTTGCCTTGTTAGTCCTCCCAAAATGCATTACCTCACACTTTTCAGAATTAAATTCCATTTGCCACTGCTCCGCCCATCTTACCATCCCATCTAGATCTCCCTGTAATCTAAGGATTTCCTCCTCAGTATTTACAACACCACCAATTTTCCTGTCATCTGCGAACTTACTGATCATACCTCCTATATTCACGTCTCAATCATTAATGTACACTACAAACAACAAGAGTCCCAGCACCGATCCCTGTGGTACACCACTGGTCACAGGCTTCCAATGGCAAAAACAGCCCTCGACCATTACCCTCTGCCTCCTGCCACTAAGCCAATTTTGGATCCAATTTGCCAAATTGCCCTGGATCCCATGGGCTCTTACCTTCTTAACCAATCTGCCATGCGGAACTTATCAAAAGCCTTACTGAAATCCATGTATACTACATCTACTGCTTTACCCTCATCGACACATCTGGTCACCTCCTGTAAAAATTCAATCAAGTTAGACACGATCTCCCCCTGACAAAGCCACGCTGACTATCCCTGATTAATCCCTGCCTCTCCAAGTGGGGATTAACCCTGTCCCTCAGAATTTTTCCAATATTTTCCCAACCACTGATGTTATACTCACCAGCCTGTATTAACCTAGTTTATTCCTACTACCCTTCTTGAATAATGGTACCACATTCGCTGTCCTCCAGTCCTCTGGAACCTCTCCTGTGGCCAGAGAGGATTTGAAAATTTGTGTCAAAGCCCCTGCTAGCTCCTCTCTTGCCTCACATAACAGCCTGGGATACATCTCATCTGGGCCTGAGGATTTATCCACTTTTAAGCCCACTAAAACAGTTAATATCTCCTGCCTTTCAATGCTCATTTGTTCAAGTATATCACAATCCCCCTCCCCGATCTCTACACCTACATCGTCCTTCTCCATAGTGAACACCGATGAAAAGTAATCATTTAAAACCTCACCTATGTCCTCCGGCTCCACACAAAGATTGCCACCTTGGTCCCTAATGGGCCCTACTCTTTCCCTGGTTATCCTCTTACCCTTAATATACTTATAAAATGCCTTGGGATTTTCCTTTAGCTTGCCCGCCAGTATTTTCTCATGCCCCCTCTTCGCTCTCCTAATTACTTTTTTAAGTGCCACCCTACACTTTCTATACTCCTCTAGTGCCTCCGCTGTTTTCGGTGCTTGGGATCTCCCATGAGCCTCCTATTTTTTTCTGATCCAATGCTCTATATCCCTTGACATCTAGGGTTCCCTGGGCCTTTTAGTCCTACCCTTCACTTTAACGGGTACATGTTGGCTTTGGACTCTCACTATTTCCTCTTTGAATGACTCCCACTGATGTGATGTAGCCTTTCCTACAAGTAGCTGCTCCCAGTCCACTTTGGCCAGATCCTGTTTTATCATATAGAAATCAGCCTTCCTCCAATTCAGTACCTTTATTTCTGGTCCATCTTTGTCCTTTTCCATAACTACTTTAAATCTTACAGAGTTATGGTCACTATCCCCAAAATGATTCCCCACTGACACTTCTACCACTTGACTGGCTTCATTCCCTAGGATTAGATTTTAGATTTGATTTTGAGATACAGCACTGAAACAGGCCCTTCGGCCCACCGAGTCTGTGCCAACCATTAACCACCCATTTATACTAATCCTACACTAATCCCATATTTCTACCACATCCTCACCTGTCCCTATATTCCCCTACCACCTACCTATACTAGGGGCAATTTATAATGGCCAATTTACCTATCAACCTGCAAGTCTTTTGGCTGTGGGAGGAAACCGGAGCACCCGGAGGAAACCCACGCAGACACAGGGAGAACTTGCAAACTCCACACAGGCAGGACCCAGAATTGAACCCGGGTCGCTGGAGCTGTGAGGCTGCAGTGCTAACCACTGCGCCACTGTGCCGCCCATTAGGTCCAGTACTGTCCCTTCCCTTGTAGGACTTTCCACAGACTGGCTCAAAAAGTTCTCCTGCATGCATTTTGAGAATTTCGCCCCTTTTAAGTCTTTTGCACTAAGACTATCCCAGTTAATATTGGGGAAGTTGAAATCCCCTACTATTATTACCCTATTATTTTCACACCTCTCAGAGATTTGCCTACATATTTGCTCCTCTATCCCTTCCTGAATGTTTGGAGGCCTGTAATAGACACCCAGCCAAGTTATTGCCCCCTTTTTGTTTTTAAATTCTCCCCAAATGGCCTCATTTGAGGAACTGTCTGAGATGTCATCCCTCCTTACTGCAGTAATTGACTCCTTGATCAAAAATGCGATGCCACCTCCTCTTTTATCCCCTGCCTGTCACGCCTGAAGATTCTATATCCTGGAATATTGAGCTGCCAGTCCTGTCCCTCCCTCAACCATGTCTCTGTGATAGCAATAATATCATAATCCCATGTGCTAATCAACCCTCAATTCATCTGCCTTACTAGTAAGACTCCTTGCATTGAAATAGCTGCAAT
Source organism: Heterodontus francisci (assembly GCF_036365525.1). NCBI lineage: Eukaryota > Metazoa > Chordata > Chondrichthyes > Heterodontiformes > Heterodontidae > Heterodontus > Heterodontus francisci. Next base: position 12,898 of record NW_027142177.1, on the reverse strand, counting down.
CCAACCTTGCATTTTTCCCTTGTGCCTTACCAGGTCTATATTTGTTCTGCCTTCCAGGCAGGCTCACTTTCTGTTCTATATTACCCCCTACCATACCTCCACTCTGTATCCCATCCCCCTGCCAAATTAGTTTGAACTCCCCTCCCCACCAACAGAACTAGCAAATCTCCCAGCAAGGATGCTTGTCCCATTCCGGTTCAGGTGCAACCCGTCCAACTTGTACAGGTCCCACCTTTGCCAGAAACAGACCCAGTGATCCAAGAAGCGAAAGCCCTCCCTCCTGCACCATCTCCTCAGCCATGCATTCATCTGCTCTATCCTCCTATTTCTAAACTCACGAGCACGTGGCACCGGGAGTAATCCAGAGATTACAACCTTAGAGGTCCTGCTTTTTAATCTGCTACCTAGCTCCCAAAATTCTTGTTGCAGGACCACATCCCTCTTTCTACCTATGTCATTGGTACCAATGTGTACCACGACCTCTGGCTCCTCACCTTCTCCCTCCAGAATGTCCTGCAGCCGCTCCGTAACATCCTTGACCCTAGCACCAGGGAGGCAAAATACCATCCTGGAGTCATGTTTGCGGCCACAGAAACGCCTATCTGTACCCCTTACGAAAGAATCCCCTATCACTATAGCTCTTCCATTCCTTTTTCCGCCCCTGCTGTGCAGCAGAGCCATCCTTGGTGCCATGGACCTGGCTGTTTCTGTTTTCCCCTGGGAGGTCATTCCCCCAAACTGTATCCAAAGCGGTATATCTGTTTGAGAGGGGGTTGGCCACAGGGGACACCTGTACTACCTGCCTGCGCCTACTACTCCGCCTGGTGGTCACCCATCCCTTTTCTGCCCGTGCTGCCATTACCTGCGGTGTGAGCACCTCTCTAAACGTGCTATCCACGACGTCCTCAGCATCATGGATGCTGCACAGTGAATCCACCCGCAGCTCTAGCTCCGTAATGCGGCTAGTCAGTAGCTGCAGATGGATACACTTCCTGCACACATGGTTGTCAGGGACACTGGAGGCATCCCTGATTTCCCACATTGTGCAGGAGGAGCATACCACAGGGCTGAGCTCTCCTGCCATGACTTATCTTTAAATTAATTTAGTTACTCCCTTTAAAAAATACTAATTACACTAGGGGTCTTGTTCTACTCCAGACACGACCCACTACAATCTAAAGTCCTTAATAAATTATTCTAATTTAAGTAGTACTACTCACCTTATCACTTGAAGTTTTTTTAAAAAAAACTTTCCCCTTTTTTAAGCAATTTAAATGCACCAACAGCTGTTACTTACCCAACCAATCACCTTGCAGAATTCCCGTGATTTCACTGTAAGTTTTTTTTCCCCGCTTTTTGAGTCTCAGTGCGTGCTGAGAGACACAGAGAGACTGCCGCCGCTCCGGATGAGGTTCCACGCAGGTCCGCCAGCTGCCGCTCCGCTCTGCTCCCAGGTAAGTTAATTATTCCTCTCTCATTACACAATACCCGGTCTAGGATTGCCTGTTGTCTAGTTGGTTCCTCAATGTATTGGTCCAGAAAACCATGATATATACACTCTAAGAATTTCTCCTCTATGGTATTGTGACTAATTTGATTTGCCCAATCTGTATGCAGATTAAAGTCACCCATAATTACAGATGTTCCTTTATCACATGCATCTCTAATTTCCTGTTTAATGCCATTCCCAACATTACCACTACAGTTTGGGGGTCTATGGTACAACCCTCAGTAACGTTTTTTGCCCCTTAGTGTTTCTCAGCTCTACCCATACAGATTCCACATCGTCAGAGCTAATATCTTTCCTCACTATTGTGTTAATTTCCTCTTTAATCAGCAATGCAACTCCACTGCCTTTTGCTTTTTGTCTGTCCTTCCTAAATACTGAATATCCCTGGATGTTCATTTCCCATCCCTGGTCACCTTGCAGCTATGTCTCCGTAATCCCGACGATATGATACCCCTTTACATCTATTTGAGCGATTAATTCATCCACTTTATTGTGAATGCTCCGCGCGTTAAGGCACAAAGCCTTAAGGCTTGTCTTTTTCACATTACTTGTCCCCTTCACACACTTTTCACTGTGCCCTGTTTGATTCTGGCCCTTGATTTCTCTGCCTATCACTTTTCTATTCCCCTTACTGTCTTTTGTTCTTGTTTTGATCCCTCTTCCTCTGACTCCTTGCAAAGGTTCCCATCCACCTGCCATTTTAATTTAAACCCTCCCCAACCACTCTAGCAAATACTCCCCCTGGGACATCAGTCCTGGTCTTGCCCAGGTGTAACCTGTCCAGTTTGTACTGGTCCACTCTCCCCCAGAACTGGTCCCAATGCCCCAGGAATCTAAAACCCTCCCCCTCGCACCATATCTTCAGCCACGTATTCATCTGATATATCCTGCTATTTCTACTCTGACTAGCACGTGGCACTGGTAGTTATCCTGAAATCACTACCTTTGAGGTCCTATTTTTCAACTTATTTCTGAGCTCCCTATATTCTGCTTTTAGGACCTCATCTTTTTTTTACCTATGTCATTTGTACCAATGTGTACCACGACCACTGGCTGTTCACCCTCCCCCTTCAGAATGTCCTGTAACTGCTCTGAGACATCCTTGACCCGAGCACCAGGAAGGCAACATACCATCTTGGAGTCTTTTTTGCGGCCACAGAAACGCCTATCTATTCCCCTTACAATTGAATCCCCTATAACTATTGCATTCCCACACTTTTTACTCCTCCCCTGTGCAGCAGAGCCAACCGTGGTGCAACGAATAGGGCTGTTGCTGCTTTTGCCTGAGAGGCCATTCCCCCCAACTGTATCCAAAGCAGTATACCTGTTTTGCAGGGGAATAGCCACAGGAGATTCCTGAACTGCCTGCCTAGTCCTCTTGCTCTGCCTGGTGGTCACCCATTCCGCTCCTGCCTGTGGGATCTGAGCCTGCAGTGAGACCATCTCTCTGTACGTGCTATCACAATACTCTCTGTCTTGTGGATGTTCCACAGTGTCCCCAGCTGCTGCTCCAGCTCCAAAACCCGGGCTTCCAGGAGCTGCAGCTGGAGACACTTCCTGCACACATGCTGGTCCCGGGCACTGGAATTGTTCTCGGCTTCCGACATGGAGCACGATGAGCACGCCACGGCTTTGAGCTCCTCTGCGATGACTTAACCCTTTAAATTAAATTAAACCTTCTGGCAGATCTTAATGTCCAATAATATCAGTTACTCCAGGGCTCTTCTTCCCTGGTCCTCGTTACTACAGAACTCCCCCCCAAAAAAACACTACTTACTATATTTGAAATAAACTTTAAACTTTTAAACTTTTCTTACCTGAGATACTTACCCAGCTATTTAGAGCTATTCCCGAACAGCAGTGACTCACCAACCAATCAACTTGCAGCTCTCCTGTGATGTCACTGTTGTTTTTTTTTTTCAAAACTCCTTCCCGCTGCCGCTGCACTTTTAAACTCTGCCGGTCTCATTTAGTCTCGCTCCTTCCTGCTGCCACTGCACTTTTAAACTCTGCCGGTCTCACTCAGTATCGCTCCTTCCTGCTGCCGCTGCTCTTTTAAGTTCTGCCGGTCTCGCTTAGTCTCACTGCTTCCTGCTGCCGCTGCTCTTTTAAGCTCTGCCGGTCTCACTCAGTCTCGCTCCTTCCCGCTGCAGCTGCTCTTTTAAACTCTGCCGGTCTCGCTCGGTCTCGCTCCTTCCTGCTGCCGCTGCACTTTTAAACTCTGCTGCTCTCGCACAGTCTCCGCTCATACACCCAATATTTCTGCTACCTCGGGAATGAGAGCAGAGGATGTGACTGAGGAGGGATCCTGCCGCCCAACGGCTGATGCCACAATGACATCAGCAGACAGCAACAGAGGGGGAGGCTGCTCAGAATGTAGCCCTCCAGGGAAGGCACCGTAGAAGACTTGCACTGGCTCATCAGCGCATACTCAGGACAAGGACAAATCACATTCAAAGAACAAAGAACAAAGAAAATTACAGCACAGGAACAGGCCCTTCGGCCCTCCAAGCCTGCGCCGATCCAGATCCTCTATCTAAACCTGTCGCCTATTTTCTAAGGGTCTGTATCTCTTTGCTTCCTGCCCATTCATGTATCTGTCTAGATGTCAGAGAGTCAATGCAAGAGATGCCTGAGGATGTTTGGTGAAATGGTCACTGAGATCTGTGGGATCATTCAGCGGACCTGCAGCCACGTGGTTTTGGGAGGTATCCCATGCCAGTTGCCCTCAAGCTGACTGCGGCCCTAAAATTTGTTGCAAGTGTGCTTTCCAGTACTGAGCAGGTGACACATTTTGCTCACAGGCTTCCACTCACAGGTGCATAAAAGAGGCAACCAATACCATATTCCATTGTGTCAATGATGTCATCTATTTCCCAGTAGATCAGGACAGCCAAGCAGCAAGGTCAGTGGCCTTCAGCACCATTGCTCGTTTCCCAAGAGTACAAGGGATGATCGACTGCACTCATGTGGCCTTTAGAGCTCCCTGGGTCAAGCCAGCTGCATTGGTGACTCACAAAAGTTTTCATTCTTTGAATGTTCAACTAGTTTGCGTCGGAGGGTGAGAAATTATACAGGTCTGTGCTTGTTTCCCAGGGAACTGTCATGACACATACATTTTGCAAAACTCACAACAAACCGGAATTTTGGAGCACCAACCCAAGCTGACATCTGGATCCTGGGTGACAAGGATTACTCCCTTTGGAAAGAGTCAATCACACCATTGAGACACCCGCAAAGTGCAGCTGAAGAGTCTTGCAATGCAGCTCACACCTCCACCAGAGAGATAATCGAGCACAGCATTGGCTCACTGAAAATGCACTTCCACTGCCTTGACAGGTCAGGACGGGCTCTGCAGTTTGCTCCACTGAGGGTCTCATGACTGCCACTGTGCACTACAGAACCTGGCAATGCAACATGGACACATTTTGAAGAAGAAGGAGGAACGGAAGGAGCACCACTCCTCATCAGAGGAGGATGATTTGGATCATCCTGAGGAGGAGCCCATTAATGTAAATGAGCCTTTAATCGATGCCAGGGCCATTGAGAGATGTGCACGGGGCATCGGGAATAAACTTACAATTGGCCGTTTCAGCCAAGAGTGAGGCACCAAAATGCTTACAGTTCCAACGCAGGAACTGCCTTGCTATCCTGGGATGTTGACCTCCCCCTGTCAGCCTAACCACAGTTCCAATCGAAAAGCAGGCGTCCTCTGACATCTATAATTGTATGTGAAGTGGAGCTTTGCTGAATGCACTGGCTCTTGAATACTGAATTGGAAAAACCTGTGGCACATTTGAACATATGTCTACCATCCAGCCAAGACCACTCAATCAACACCAGCTACACCATAATATCACTTTGACTGCACCTGCACCTTCTAACATTTCTGAGTTGTGACTGAACTCGAACAAATTCCTTTGCAAGGCATAGAAGGGAGTGCCTGCTGAGCCGACATATGAAAGTCTGTCACGACTATTACAAATCTACTACTAACAGTCAGTGAAGACTGAAGGATCAAACCTCAAAGTTAAAGGAAGATTGGCCATGTTCATCACTCCTTTGAACACATCAAAGCTTGCCAGCCATGAGGCGTGCCATTACATTTTGCTTGATTATTCGGCAAGTTTCAATGACTGATGAAAACGTAGCAAATACATGTATTGTTGAATATTTACATGTGTCACAATTTTACTTTGACCACATGCCACCTTCCTGCTCATAATTCTTTAATCTTTCTCTTCCAGCCATTATGTATTGGTGCAACCCTGACATTAGCCGCTGAGCTCAGGACAGTCTGCTCATTGCACTGCCCCGTTTTCCTGGATGACCCTGGTGGGCATCCTCTGGAGGTAAGCGCCTTGAGAGATTCATCCTACAGGGGGTCTCCAGCACTGATGCAGGAGCATCCTGTTTGAGATCACCTGCTGGAGTTAAAGGGGTCAATGTCGGGGGGAAGAGGAGACGCAGCTTACCCTGGGGGGTCCTGAGAGGAAGGCCCCGTGGCAGCAGGCACACGCTCCTCCTTCATCTGGGTGCCCGATGGCACCTGCCCATCTCCCCGAGGGGAAGGAGCACCCGTAGGGAGGTCCAGGCGCTTCGTCCCCTTGCACTTGCTGCAATTCCAGCAGACTTCTTTTGGCCTCGAACAGTGGATCATCATCAGTGTCGGGCTCAGCAGGGGCCTGCTCCCTAGTAGACCTCCGAATGTCAGGGGACCTGACTGTAACATGCTGCCTCAGCTGCTGTGGCATGTCTGTGTTGTGCCCACCAGCTTGGGACCCTGATTATATGTGCAAACCTTCCCCCCACTCCCCTCCCTGCCCCCCACAGGACAATGTGGATGTAACTGCGCTGGTGGAGGTTGCAGAAGAGGCAGATGATCCTCCTGTGTCCCCATATCACATCAACAGTAGGGTTGACACTTCATCCTTACGCCTTGACGATCTAACCTTGCCTTCCACAATGGCTCTTCCACCCTCCTCCCTGCAGTCTGCACTGCCTCCTCGTCTGCTGGGGTCAGGAGTCTGATGCCCAGTCCACCAGCCCCTGTCTTGTTTCGCTCCTGTTCATTCTGGGTCTGCTTGTCCAGCACGAGAAAGTGATGAGTTACTGACATGTCAAGTGATGCTTGACACCACTTGTCTACATGAATTGACATCACTCATTCTGGCCTATCAGGCGCACGCTGCATCCAAGCGCTACCAGACGCTAGAGTTGCACATCTCTCGGCACATTTGCTCGGTGACAACAAGGGCTGATCACACATTCGAACGCATGGCATGGCTGCTAACTGACAGACAGAAAACTTTCAGGAACCCGCGAGATATCTTTTGTAAAACTTTGGACACTTCACTTGCCCTCACTGATCTGAGCAGGTCATTAACCCGTTTCTGACACTGCACCCAGGTTCGACAAGTAACCATACAGTCCGACACCTCCTCTGCCACCTCCGTCTAGGCTGCCTACATCAGGTGGGATGTAGGGCCATCTACAGGGAAGTGGACCTCCTGCCTTCCCCTGATGGACAGGAGGAGCATCTGCAGGGAGGCATCACCGAACCATGGGGCTGCTTGCTGGCTGACATTGTGGTGGTGGTAGTGGTGATGGAGAGATGACAAATAATTAAGAGAGGTGGTCATGTTGTGGGAGAGGATGAAAAACGGATGAGGGTGGATATGAAATCAGAATGATTAAAGGGCAAGAGCATAGAAATCTCTCTATCATGGGGAAAATTGGCCAGGCTGGTGATCCTCTATGATTGCAATGCAGAATGATTTATAGCTGTGTGTTAATGGTGCTTTGCAGAATGATGTCGGGTTCCACCAACGAAAAGCCATCCTCGCCACACCATCACACGTGTCTCCCGTGCCTGCTGTTGAAACCTAAATTTTAATTTATAATTGCATGGGAGTCGGTCAAAAGGGAGGGACAGGAAGTGCCGCCAACTTCTGGTTCCGCCATCGGAAACGCTATGAGATACATAAAGCATCACCCACTGTTTCTTTCCACAGATGCTGCCCTACAGCTGTTAACGCAGAGGAGGCCTGTGACAAAATATAGGAAGATATTCATAAATTTGCAGAATGGGCATTTAATTGACAAACAGACTTCCATATAAATGAGTGTGAGGTGGTACATTTTGTTTGGAAAAATAAGGAGGCCACTCCTGAGAAAATCACTTTCTAATTGGAGTCGAGGGGTTGAGGGATCTAAGGGTACACATACACAAATCACTGTAGCGACATCGGTTAATGAGGCCATCAAAAAGCAATTAGGGCAGCACAGTGGCACAGTGGTTAGCACCGCAGCCTCAGAGCTCCAGGGATCCGGGTTCGATTCTGGGTACTGCCTGTGTGGAGTTTGCAAGTTCTCCCTGTGACCGTGTGGGTTTTCACCGGGTGCTCCGGTTTCCTCCCACAGCCAAAGACTTGCAGGTGATAGGTAAATTGGCCATTGTAAATTCCCCCTCGTGTAGGAATATGGTAGGGAATATGGGATAACTGTAGGGTTAGTATAAATGGGTGGTTGTTGGTTGGCACAGACTCGGTGGGCCGAAGGGCCTGTTTCAGTGCTGTATCTCTAAATTGAAATAAAACAAAGCACCAGGATTCATTTCTAAAGCGATAGAATTGAAAAGCAGAGAACAGAAAATGCTGGAAATACTCAGCAGGTCGGGCAGCATCTGTGGAAAGAGAAACAGAATTAATGTTTCAAATCGCTGACCTTTCATCAGAACTGGCAAAGTTTAGAAATGCAATAGGCTTTGAGCAAGTGAAAGGGGGATGGGGAAGAAGTACAAAAGTGATGATCTGTGATTGGGTGGCGGGCAGGAGAGATTAAGTGCAAAGAGGTCATGGAATAAAAGGCAAAGGGAGTGGTAATAGTTGTAGTAAAAGACAAAGCATTTTACCACTCCTTTTGCCTGATAGGGTGGTTGATACTGATTCAATAGTAGCCTTCAAAAAGGAATGTGATTAATACTTGAAGACAGTGGCCATGGAGGGAGATGGAATCAGAGACAAGGAAATGGAGGTTTTTGGGGAGCAGCCAAAAGCAATGGTTTCTGTCTTCCCAATATTTGACTCAAGGAATAGTGTCCCAACCAGGACGAGATGTCAGACAAGCGGTTGACAACACAGGGACAGCGGAGGATTGAGAGAGGCAGTAGAGACATAGAGCTCGGTGTTATCAGTGTACATGTGGAACCTGATTCCATGCCTTCAGTTGATACCAGCAACGGAGCATAGAATCATATGTAGATAAGGAAGAGGCAGATCCTTGTTTGTTTCCTCAGGTTCACAATTTCGGATGGAAAGAGAATGCAGTGCTGGAGATACGGTAGCTATGATTGGTTAAGCAAGAATGAAACCAAATGAGGGCAGTCTCAAGAAGCTGAACAATGGAAGCGTGCTTTGGGAGGATGGTGTGGTTGTCTGTGTTAAAAGCTGCAGTAAGTTCAGGAAGGATGTAAAGGGATAGTGCACAACAGTCACAGAGAATGTGATTTGTGACTGATTAGAGTAATTTCAGTGCTATGATGGGGTGGAAACTTGAGAGATGCAATAATGAAATTGTGGAAAAGATGCACATGGATTTGGAAAACAACACTTTGAAGGACTTTGGAGTGAAAAGGGATGTTGGAGATGAAGCAGTAGTTTACAAGTACAGAGAGGTCAAGGGTGTTTCTTTTGAGGACGGGATGATTATGGTAGTTTTGAAAGGGAGGGAGTAAGTACCTGAGGCGAAGGAACCATTTAGAGTCGGGACTAAGAAGTTGGATGGTAAGTATTTTAGTGGGAATGGAGGTCAACTGAGCAAGAGTTGATCTCATGGGCAAGATGAATTCGGCAAGGGCATGAGGGTGAAATTGCAGAAAGAACAGGGTCAGGGCTAAGGCAGGTGAGAGCCTTGAGGGAGATTTGGCTTAGTGAGCAAGGAAAAGGGGGGATGCAGAAAAGCCAGCTGAATGGATAGTCTCAATCTTGGCGGCAAAGAAGTGCGTGAGCTCCAAGGCTATTACAATTAAAAGTGAAAGTGGAAAGGGCAGAGGAGAAGGCTTTAAGGAGATGACTGATTGTGCAGATAGGAAGCCGAGGGTCATCTTTGCTCTTCAGAATGATCATCCTAAGGGAGTAAGTGGTTTTGGCAGAGTAGAGCAAGGAACTGTTAATTCTTAATGTGGTCAAGCCACATCTGGGGATGGATGGCAAAACCACATATGCCACATAAGTTCTTGTCTCCACCCCTCAATCTTTAAAGAGTGAAGATGGGGGCTGTACTCGCAAAATGACCAGGATGGAATAGAGTAATGGTTTTGACGGGGGGCAGTGGCATCAAAGGTGTAAAAAAAAGGCAGTGGTTCAGCAGATCAAAAGCTGCAGTAATATCGTGGGGAAAGGAGAGTCAAAGGCTAAGTAGTTGGGAGTTGGAAAGTGACATAAGTGACACAGGAGAGATCTTATTCCAGGACCAGGAACATAAGGAAGTGTGGTTAAATGTGGTTAGGGGATGTGGATGGTGACAGATATTAGCTAGTGTATTTGTTATATTCAATTGAACAATTAACTGTAACTTTATACCCTATGTATTTCATACCATGTCCAATTTAACAGTGGGCTGAACTTTCAAGTCCCGTTGGGGGACAGGAACAGAGGCAGGCGGTGGACAAAAACACCAGAACCAGCAAGCGTGCCGATTTCCTGACGCTGTTCCTGATGCCTGCAAGTTTCATCAGGGTGGGGGGTGGCACTGTAGGAACAAAAGAGGTTAACATGTTTCATCTGTTGGATGAATCTATGCAAGTTAATGGGCTGGTACAATTCACATGAGGCGCAATGTTTTAAAGTAGAATGATTTTAAGTGATGTTGTGGTTATACTTTGTATATGCATCAATGTATTATATTAAAATTAAGTTATGGACCTTGTGTTTGGAATCATGTTGTGTGAAATGTATAATTGTATGCTGTATTGGACAGATGGTGGAAGATGGTGTCTACTGTCGCAATAATACCAGAAGTGGTTTTTGCTCTGAAACAGGACGTCTTGATAACTGCCCTTCTACATTTTAATTAAGACAGACTCAGAGTCACAATAAGTGATAGACTTGTAGGCATCATGAGGATGGAAATGCAAGCCAAGGTATTCAGAGACCATTCATGACTGGAATGTTGATGGGGATAGCAAACATTCCCCATCGTGTGACAATGACATAGGCCATCAAGCTATCTGCAGAGACAATGTATGGAAGGTGAGGTCATACCTGACCAATCGAAAGGTTTAAGGTGAAATGTAACCTAACATGAAATGGAGCTACCTGGAGATGACCGAGAACCCGTGCCACATGAGTCTGCGAGTCTCCAGGCAGATGGTCACTGAGATATGTGCCCTTATCACCAAAGACCTCACACCCGGGTGTACTGTTCACCATGCCCTTCCAGTAGCTGTCAAAGTCACTGTCGTTTTGAAGTCTCCGTTTCTAGCTCCTTTCACGTATCAGCTGTGGACCTTGGTGGCATCACGCAAATGGCTGCATACTGCAACTAGCTGGTCACTAATGAGCTGTTTGCGAGAGAGGGACAGTACATTCAATTCCAGACAGATGTGACCTCACAGGCACAGAGGGCAGTAGGTTTTTTCTCAATCACCAGATTTCCCGAGGTGCATGGCATCATTGATTACATCCAAGTGGCCATCAAGGTACTCAGTGACCAGCCAGTGAGATTCATCAACAGGAAGGGCTTCCATTCCCTCAATGTTCAGCCGGTTTGCGACCACAAGAGCATCCTACTTGTGTGTGCTCGCTTTCCTGGCATCTACCGTGACTCCTTCATCTTCTCAAAGTCCAGGCTGCTGCAACTCTTCACTTGACCACACCCCAAACTCTGTGGATGGATTCTAGCAGATAAATGATATTCCTTTAAGAGATGGCTACTCAACAATCTGAAAAAACCCAAGACAGAGGAACAGAGGTGCTCACGTGTCTCTTCCTGTGGCTTTGATGCAAATGACGGTTGTCCTCGTCAAGGAGGTGCTGGGGGGTGGGCTGGGCACATCCAGAGACTGCTGCATCTGCACAGATGCTCCCTCTGTCAGAGGGGCCAAGGAGGCTGAGGATGATGATGGTGTCCCATGAGGGGTAGTACTCACCCTCATGGGTGACCACCTCAGCCCTTGGCTGGCGCTCTGCATATCTGGAAGGGAGCATCAACTCATGTGCAACTGGAATCCCCTCCAAACATCCCTGCACCATCAGCACCACTGACCAGTCCATGCTCCAGAGTGTGGCATGCATCCTGTGTGCATCAGGGCACAATTCCTACACGCACTGCAAGTACTGCTACATATGGCTCTCCATGAGGTTGGCCATACTCTCAATGGAGGAGCTCATGCGCTCAAAGCCCTGAGCCATGGTGTCACACATGGACTGGATGGACTCCTCCATACTCTGCTCATGATCCTGCACTGCCTCAGGGAACTCTGACATGTAGAATCACATCTGTTGTGGTTGGTCTCGTGTCTTTCCTCTCTAGCCTCTTTTCCTATGACACCTGCAGCTGTGTTCAACTTAGCAGGGCTGTGTCTGTCCTCCATCCTCCGAGGGAAACTGTCCACAGCTGCTTCTGCCTCTGCCACTGCCACATCCTCCTGCACACTAGTGCCATGCTCATTACCCAGTGACACCCAATCTAACCATGCACGAGGACCTATCGAGGTGACTATCTGTGCTGATGGAGGGTGCACTTCTAACTTGTGATGATGCTTCTTCTGAGCTTTGCTGCTGCGCTTTGCCCAGTGATGATCTCATTGCCTCGACGTCTGCACCTGAGGAAGACACAAGAGCAAATCTGAGGCTTCCCAATGCAATGCGTTTGGTCTCCATTGCGCCAAATCCAGTGGTGCTACAGATCAGAATTTTGCGTCCAGATTACGATTAGAGATTGCACTATATGGATATATTTCTAAATGTAATACACAGACACCGCTTATGGGAATGTCCACTGTAACTGAACTCAAGAGAATATGTGACACAGATTTGAAGTTTTTAACACAGGGCTACAGTAAATTTCCATCTCCCTTGCTATCAATTTATATTTTGTAATAAATGCCAATTTATTCTTACTGCTTGCTCGAGTTGTTAGAATTTGTAATTAACTGCCTGATAGGGTTGTGGAAACTGATTTACTGGCAGCTGTCAGAATGGAATTGGACAAATACTTGGAGAAAAAAACTGCAGGGATATGGAGAATGAGCCTGGAACTGGGAATAAATTGATTGCTCTTTGAAAGAACTGGAACAGACTTGATGGGCCAAATGGCCTCCTTCTGTGCTAAACTATTCTATAATTCATGCAGATTTCCTCTTCAGTTCCACATTGTGTTTTGCAG